>NW_005187956.1:48711-56950 GCF_000239375.1 Pundamilia nyererei
CAAAGAAAAGCGTCTGGACTTCTTTAAGTTGCTTGAAGACGTTTCACCTCTCATCCGAGAAGCTTCTTCAGTTCTAAGGTCAAATGGTGGGGAGTCCCAGATATAAACCTAGTGGGAGTTTCCCCCCACAGAGGGACAAAAGGACCCCCTGATGATCCTCTAATCGCCTGAGCCAAGGTGTGAAGCAACTTAAAGAAGTACAGACGCTTTTCTTTGCAAGCTCCTTTGACTTTTAAAAGTGCTGCGTACCACTCAAAGACTCAAAGAAAAGTCTCAAATGCAATTTAATAAGGGCTTCAGAGAATCAGCTTTACATAAATATTCAAACTTCCCTCCTGAAGTAGCAACTGAAATACAATCGAGTTCGCTATTTATCGTGTGTGTAAGTTTGTGTAGACATTAGAGAACCGCAGTGCAATTGTCTTCTCTCATTGCAACACTTTCCGTGGCAGCCCACCAACACTTACTTCTCAGAAAACTGTGCAAACCTGCCCGTGCTTCTCACACCTGCTACAGAGAAGCTAATAACCATTTCACTCAAACACTTAAACTAACAAGAAATGCAGCTCTAGTGAATCATGAAGTGACTTCAGGATGACCAAACAGGCTGTGGTGACATAACAGCTGCTCATCAAGACAATCAGGTTCCTGAACAAAAATAACAGTTTTAATTTAAAAGAGTAAACCACATCAGGTTCAGATCAGTTGGCTGTAACTGTGTGTAACCCTGAAGGACCCTACACGGCTCAGAATGCTCACTGTTATCTTTTAATCACAATGACTGTGTTGTCACTTTTTCATTTGACACTGCAGTGCTCGCTGTTCCGTTTTCTTCTCTGGCCCGGCACTACTGAAATAGGCAAGGCATGATCAGGTGATGTTTGCCGGCTATGAAGACGAGCCTTCCCTGACACTACACCCTGAACCTGCTGCTCCACTCCTCCCTTTGCAGCGGATCCACTAACCAAATCCCTCCACACTGTGGTTAAAAAAAAAAAATCCTTTTGTCAGCAGTTTTGTTTTCTAGACAAATGGTTGCGGCCAAGGATGCTTTTGGTTTTAAAGGCTTACGAGAACACTTTAAACTGAAAGTCTAAGTGTCCGTAGTTCTGCTTTCTACCGTGATGTTAGTCACATCCTGTCTCCCCCATCTTCTTTGCTCTTTCCATTTTGTCAGAATGACCAGCATTTCCTCATTCTGCCTTATTTCAGTTGTTCCTTTATGTCATAGTTTGGAGGGCGCGCATGTTTCTGCAGTTTTGTTTACAATATTTTTTGTTTACCATGAAAATTATACAGCTGTGCAAGTGTAAACAAGTCTTAAATACTGTAGTCTAATCTTGTTTAAAATAGTGGCAGCAAAGAGCACCTTCTGGGAACTGCATGGAACTGTATATTCATATTCCTTTGACTGCAGGAAAGTCTGAGCTTGTTTTCAGTCTTTTTCTAACACTGTACACTTTAGATAACATCTGTTTTTAGATATTCATTGGTCTGTCATTCCACCGCTAATAGTCTGTAAGAAGGAATCTGTTAAAAGTAGTAACTCTCTCTCTTTATTTTCCTTATTTCCAAACGTATGTGAGTGTGTGTGTGCAATTTTTGTTTTGCTGTATTTCTTAAAAAATATTTTCGTGTTTGCCTCTGAAGTGGATGTTTCATGTGATGAACATAAGGAGCAAGAGGTCATGTGAATTGTAGTCATGGCATTATTTTGAAATAGCATCATCGCATCACTGATTCGTGTTATATGAACGAGTAAAGCTTCTCTTGCCGCTATGTTTCAGTCACAACTGCCTATTCATACTATGACTGAGCATAGAAAGCATCCAACAAAATGATGATGAAAATTGTTCTCAGAATTGTCAGCGTCTCACTGTCCCGTATCCCTTTTTGAGAATGTTTTAGGAAACTGTGACTGGAAGTAGTCATAACTGTAATATTCTTACTAACAAACAAGAGAAAAACGACATCATTTAAAATTAGTCACTAGTGCGTTACCCTGAGAAAACGTTCTTAACCATGAAACTTTATTAGGTGCTCTTGTTCAGCTGCCCACTAACAACTCAATGCACTTAAACATAGTAAAGACGACCCCCTGAAGTTCAAACTGAGCTTCAGGCAAAAGGTGATTAAAGTGACTTTGAACATTGCATGGTTCTAGGCGTTTCTGAGTATTTCAGAAACTGGCAGCAACAGTTACTCACATAACCACTCAATAAAGGTATGCAGAAGAGCATCTCATGACACATCAGTTCTTGAAGCAGATGGGCTGCAGCAGCAGAAGAACACACCACTTGCCACTCCTGTCAGGAAACCTTCACACAGACTCACCAAAATCAGAAGATTGGTTCAGGCTGCTGCTGCTGCTGGTGTAATGGGGCTGGGGTATTGTCTCTGCATGCATTGGCCCGAGCGCCCACTTGTGAATGCTGCTGACCACACAACAGTATCTGTGTGATTACCTCATGTCACTATGGACAAAAATCTCTGTATATACTGTATCGGTGATTTCAAACTCATTTCCCATCTAACCTCAAATTCTTGGCTGATTGTGTGTAAAAATACAGTTTTAATTTCAGTAAATTCTGTATTGTGACCAGTAACATGTACTGAATGTTGCTGCTCCATCCTGACAGCACAGAAAAGTGTGTAACAGACACGTCGTGACACCGTGTCCTTTTCATGCTGTGCCTCTCCAAAGCATGAAACAGACACGCATGCAGATGTTGCAGTTTATTTGAAGCCGAGATACTGTATCAGACGTTATTAACATATTTATTTATTTTTCTTTTTTTCCCTGTCACGTTTGGCACTGTAGCAGTAAGATTTATTGTCTGAAGGCCAAGAAAAGTGCCCAACAAATGTATTTTTTCAACTTGATATTTATTTATTTATTTATTTTTAATTTTTAATTTATTACAAACAGAACAGACATGGCTGATGGATAGGACAGAGAGAGACATAAACAACAGAAGTTTAAGGAAAGGAGAGATAAACAAACAAACTGAGGGGAAGAGGCGCGCAGAGACAAGACAAAATCTGCTAGATCACCTGCTGGGAAGAAAAAGAAGAAAACAAGCATAAAGAAAACACATTAAGGAAACCACAGAAACAACCTAGATAAGTATAAGTAACAGTAAATCATAAATACTGAGGTTATTGAGCAGCACACAACACCAATGCACGGTTTGCTTTGAGGCAGTAGCCAAGGAAGATAGTATGTGTCCGTGAACATCTGTGTGCACACCTGTGTGCGTGAGAGCACTTGTATTCAAAAGGTTTTTCCATGTAACAATCTGATAGTGGGTGTGGGGAGCCATAACCTGTCCCCCAGTACATGAAGCAGGCATGCAGGAGATCCAGGCTCATGACATCCACCAGAGGATCACCGGAGGGGCAGTCATGCCACCCTCCTGAAAAGAGCTGAGGAGATCCCCAGACAAGGGGTCCAAGCAGCCATGTTGCAGAAGCTACAGGGGACATGCAGTGACATGCCCACAGGCTCTGCCGGCAGCCAGCTGCACCAGAGCGGACCGAGCTCTAGGCTTGGAGACCCAAGGGCCTCTCCACCTCTCAGAGGGGGCCTGACTGAGCCATGAGTGCCAGTCCCCGCCAGGCAGCTGCCGGGAGTGAGCCAGCACGTAACTGAGCGCCTAGTCCTGCACACAGAGAACCACCAACGCACAGACGGACAAGGGCATCAGCCTGGACCACATGTGGCACGTCCAGGTACCACATGCAATGCCACGCGTAGATTGGCATTAACTTATAGATAACAACATGCAGTACATGTCAATATATTTATCAAATGGTAAATATTACAATACTATACAATACAACACAGTTTTATTTATATAGCACATTTAAAAACCCGAAGGCACACCAAACTGCTTCACAGTAATATGGAGAATCAACATAAGTCAATGACAGGCTACAGATCAGGCACGAGCACAAACAGAATAGAGGCACTAACAGACCAGAGTTAAATAAAATAGGCATCAACCTCAATAAAGAGGGAAGGTCAGATCTTGAATAAAAAAGACAAAGTTTAAAAGGGTATTAACTGGACAGGAAAGCCAAGTCAAACAGATATGCTTTCAATCTTGATTTAAAGGATTGGATAGAGTCCAAGGCTCGAATAGAAGCAGGGAGGCCATTCCAAAGGTTGGGTGCAGCTGAAGCAAAGGCACGATCGCCTCTGGTCTTCAGTCTAAACTTAGGTTGGGCCAGGAGTAAGTGACCTGATGATCTTAATGCACGACAAGGGGTTTACAGATTGAGAAGATCAGATCATTGAGTCTGTGGCTTCATTTAAAAAACAGATTCATAGTCAGATGTTTTTGTGTTCTTTTTTGTTCACTTGGTTCTTATTTGTTATGGTCGCGGTGAATGATGGGTTTCTCCGCCTACAGATGGAGCCTCGGCAGCCCCTCGAAGCACCTGGTGCTAATTACATGATTGTATTTAAGTCCAGCATCATCAATGAATCATCTCCAGATTATCTGCTAACACTCCTTTCCTCGGATCATCCTTCCACGTCTAACCATTGGTAACACTCACCTGGACACTGCACTCACAATCTAACCCAGCCACTATCCTTGCTATTCTGGTTCACTGTTTCGTTTGCCTGCCTCCATCCACTCGACTCTCAGGACTAACCAGCACTCACCTGGACCTTGCCATCAGCTTCTCCACCCAAGCCGTTCTTTTTCCAAGTAGAGCAAAAGGATACTTTCACTCATATATTGGACCTCCCACCAGTGAGCCATCTGACTCCTCTTTCCTTCTGTTTCAGGGACTCTGCTCACCTAAGGATTGAGTTTTGTGAAGTAAAGTTTTCACGTCCAAGCCACATTAACTGCCTCCATCTGAGTCTGCAGTTTGGGTCCACCCTCTCACTCGGGCCTGTCCGCCATAACACTTATGTGATCATTTTTTAACTTTGTTTTTTTTACACCTCTGTAAATAAAACTTGCTTTCTTTTCATCAGCAGCTTAACTAGTAAGATCCGTTTATTAAATGTCACTTCTGAGCATCACTCATGTTCTTTGTTCCCTTTTCTATCCGACCTGTTTGAACTCTATGACTTCATCTTGTCTCTATCTATGTCTCCTTCAAATAAAAACAGACTATTCTCTGTAGACACATGTTTTTTTATCATGTGTACATTATTTCCTTATATAGCTCAAACGCTGCACATAGGAGGGGGAGCACAGACGTTAATGATGTGACATGTGTCACTGGGACGGTCATTATGACTCTGTGCTTTCATATGTCCTGCCCAGAAGTGATTGCTAAAGAAATCTTTTGTAACTAAACTGACTTTAGAAAACATTCAGAATTTACTTTAAAGGAGAAAAATTGAAAAATTAGTAATGACTAAAAAATGACTAAACAATTTACTTTTAGTCATTGCATTTAGGCTGTGATCAGCTTGCATTAAGTAAAATAACTCACTCTTAACCTTTGTTCTTTATTAATTCCTTAACGAAGTTGCTGATATAATAAACCAAGCTAGGAGAATGACCTCTGACTGCAGGAATCCTAGCACTCCCACAGTCTCACAAGAGGAACCATTACCAAATTATCAGCAGGAAACTGGTTGATAAAAGTGACTCCTTAAGGCAGGCTGGTGGAATTTCCCTAAATTCATTAGCATGGAGAGAGAGGAGGGAAAAATAAAACAGGAAGTTGACTGAGTGACTTCTGCTTTTCTAGACCTCACTGCATAAATAGCCGGTATCCCCACACATCAGTCAGTTCATCGAGCACTCTGGAGAAGAGAAGAGAACAGAAGATAATAACAGATACTATATCAGATTTTTTATAAAATGGCAAACTCTGGAAGTCTGTTTGCGCTGGTCGCCGTTGTCCTGTTGGCTGTGGTCGAGTGTGGCTCATCAGGTAAGTTCAAACTCTGTGGAAGTTTTCCACATTGCTTTTCTTCAGTTTCAGACAGCTTCATTTAAATCTCACGCCGCTCTGTGTTTGTCTTTAGCTGAGAAACTAGCTACCTGCTGCACAAAAGTCACCACAACGGAGATTAAGGAACCGATCACGGGATACCTGGTCCAGACAGCAAACCCTCCATGTGTCCAGGCAGTCATGTAAGTCATATTCTGACAATTTAAAGCAACGAATAGACTCCACAAAAATGGACAAATCGCTGTTAATTTTCAGTAATTAAGAACTTTCTGAATATGCTTCTAACCATCTAATACTGACTTTATTTGCATAACATTTTAATTTCATAAGCTGTGTACAAATGTAAATGAAAGTGACTCTATTATATTGAAAATTAACTTAATGACCTGTTGATATTAGATGAAATGGATTTAATGGCAAGACGTTTTTTAATTTTAACCTTATTTTTAATTCCTGCAGCTTTCAGACACAGTCCGGTCTTTTCTGCGCTTATTTGAAAGCTTCCTGGGTTCGTGCCAAGATTGTTGCATTCAAGTGAGTTTTATATCATCATTTATTTACTGACATGCTCATTTGGACTCATTCTTGTAATCAGTTCTTCAGTTACAAAACTGTCGTCTCATATATTTTTCCTTTTTTGTTCTTTTTTTCATCAGGAAAGCTAAAACCAGGTCCACTACACCATCTGTGGTACCTACATCTCCAGTCTCCCTTCTCTCCATCATAACATCCAACGCCTCTCCTTCTTCATCTTCCACCGCTCTGCCTTCCTCATCAGCGACCTCTGAGATGTCGACTGGTGCGACCTTTTCAGTAAGCAGGAATGAGTAGGACGCCATCTGATGAAGAAAGCTGTAACCTCCCCCAAGATGTTGGGGGAACTAACTGATGTTAAATTATTAGGATGAATATTAAGTGTCTTTCAATTAATTTAAAGCAAAGATATTTATTTGTTAAGTCTAATTGATCTGTGCTGATACAGTAAAGGCAAATATTCATTGTAAAATGTATTTATCAGCATTGATGTGTTAATGTGCACAATATTTGGAGTTTTACGTTTTTATTACATGCAGGCATGTATTTATGAAAAATAGAGATATTTATTTACTTTAAATATTGTCATAACTTAAAAGGGAAGTTGTGAATTGCATTTAGTATTCGTTAGTTTTTTATGATCTATTTAGAGATCAAACAAATGCACTTTGACCAAATCCAGAAATTCATTTGTTTAATTATTCTGAGAAAGTGTCATGAGATATTTATTTATTAAAAGCTTTTATTGTGAGGATTGTGACGGGAAAAATAAATATTACATTTATGATGAGATTGCATCCTTTTTAATTTCAATCTAACTGTGTGTATGTGCAAAACACACGCCTGCCTCACACTGGCAGCACCTTTCTTTGTGTGTTTAGACCACCTTTAGTGGCTCATGCAGTTGTGCAGCTGTAGTTTTATCCCACAATTACTTGAAACAGTGTGGGAGAATCAGGAGTGGACAGTGTCTGAAACAAGTCCAGGTAACTAGCACACAATAAGAGATAGTCCATGTGTGACAGAAAACCTCTGTTTGGCAGCATCGTGCAGTATGCAGGAGGCCCACTTCCTCACTATGAGCTCTCCTGATAACAGCCCGCTCTGTTCCAGGGTTGACTATAGCAATGGTGTTTTTTGGAGCAAGAACTGGCCATATTTGGACAAACTTAATTAAATGAAGTAAGTTTGGATTACAGTGTTCCACAGCACCGGGGCACTGGAGAGTCATGTTAAACCAGGCAGATTTTAAAATTCATTTTCTACATTCTGGAGATTTTTTATGCCCCACGTTTCACCCTTTCTGTACCGGGCTGGTGTAAATGTTTTTACTTTAAAGGTAGCTGGTCAGTGTTCACTATAATGACATTCCCCAGCCACTCTGTTATTTTTAAATTTTTAAATTTCACGTAGACACAATTCACTCAAAAATGGCCTTTGCTGAGATTGCTCAGGTCCAGTAAAAATCTCAGTTTAGTCAATTAACAGTTTGCATGTATAAATGCATTTTAATGGAACCTGTGGTGCAGGCCTACAAACACTGTTTCCATGCATTACATAGATACAGACACAAGCCAATCAGCCCTTAAAAGCTAATAAAATATAACAATCATACATTACAGACCGATAAATGTTTTTAGCACCAACAGCGCAAACACAGACAATATTTTCAGATCAGTTACTCAGATTAGCAGAAGTGTCTTTCCATGAACCATCATCATCATCAGCTACAAAGCAGAGTCATTTTGATGTGTTTATGGACAAGGTCAATATACAG
>NW_005187956.1:59513-62028 GCF_000239375.1 Pundamilia nyererei
CATGTTTATGCTGTAACTGAAGGCTCTTTTGACGTTGTGACGGTGCATCATGAGACCACAGCACACTTGTGACTGCATACTTTAGCATGCCCTGCCCAGAATGATTGCCAAAGATTATGTGTCATGAATGCCTCAGAGGTAATTTCACAAAATGAGATTAGCTAAGAAAATTTTTTTTTAAAGTTTTGATCCATAAGTTGTTGTTTTTTTTTTAAACAGAGATTCCTTTTTACTTTTACAGTCCAGTTTAGATGAAATTTAATTATTGATCCAGAGTCTTTGTTCTTTATCAAATGAATCTTGCCATAAGAATATATTTGAGGAGTCTGGAAAACCCATGACCACATCGAGGACTGAAACTGTGCAATGAAAGTGTTTCTAATTTAACCGTCTCTAAATTCCCCTGAGATCAGAATTTAAAAATAAGAGAAAGAATAAGGAAAAAGCAGGAAGAAGGAAGAGAGTGATCGCTTCTCCTTTCAGGCCTTTAATATACTTCAATATTCAACATAAGAGAAAGAGAACGTAAGAGGAAGATCTGTAACCACACAAATGTTAAATGGACTGATTCTTATATAGCGCATTTCTACTCTCCCGGAGCACTCAAAGCACTTTATACAACATGCCACATTCACACAAGTACTATTTCTATGCTTTTAAGTGTTTTCTAACTAACATTCACTCACATTATAACTCCGATGGATGCAACTTGTGGTTAGGATCTTGCCCATGGACATTTGGCATGCAGACTGGAGTAGACAGGGATGACCTGCTCTACCTCCTGAGCTACAGCCAGCTGTCTGCTTCTGAGGTGTTGGTAGCTAATCTCAACTTTACATCACACAAATCATTGTTCTAGTCCAATCAGCTTTCTCTCAGCCTTCTTAAGGCCTCCACTCTGCGTACTTTAAATCTCGCTGAGCATCTGTCATTCTCCCTTGCAGATACTTTCATGCAACCCACCTCCTCCTGATCACCGTCTCTCCCTCATCACTCATCATTCAAGCCTCCATCTTCATCTCCACCATCAGTGTTTAGATTCAGGGGCATCCGCCCCAATCCCTATCACAGCTGGGAATCCATTCTGCTGCGATGGATCATCGAAGTCCAACCGCCAAATATTTCAAACTGAATTCAGTTTTTTCAAATGTAATAAATCATGTTCAATTCCTTCTAATCATCTCCCCTTATTGAAATGTTGTCAGTTCACTGAGCTCTCCAGAAACAACTGGAAAAGGAAGACCAACAGTGACAATTTGATCTCATATTTGTCAAGCTTTAAGAATACGGTAAAGTCTGGAAGTCTGTTTGCGCTTGTCACTGTTGTCCTGGTAGCTGTGAATGTGTATGGGTCAGACGGTAAATTTAAATTTCATATAAACTCTGTTTGATGGTTCAGACGGTTGTGTTTTATTTAAAAAATGCATTTCATTAAAATATAATTTAAGCTTAAACAGGAAAGCTGGCTACTTGCAGTACAAACGTCACCGTTAAGTAGCCAAGGGCAACGTATCCATGTGTCAGTGCAGTCATGTAAGTAATACGCTGTATTGTGTCGAATTTTTACGGTAAAAAATGAATTTAATCCATGTTGCAATCAGGCTGTAACATGACAAACTCTGAAGCAAGAGAAGCGCTGTGAATACTTCCGGATGCAATATGAATGTGTGCTGCACTAACGACAGCGCGTCCAGTTGAGTTCCTCAGATTAGTGGAAGTGAAGTGCAGCAGACAGCTACAGATAAAAAGAAAGAAAAAACTCTGGTTTACAGTTGTTCTGAAGGAGGAAATTAGCTATAAAGGCCAAAAGTATTTCACTGATGAAATGTGTTTATCTTTGGTAAACATGCTTAAAGCTTGACTTTACTACAGCAGAAGTACGTCTGAGCACAGATTCACTTTTTGGCTTTTCAAGAAACTGACAGTCCCAGAAGCTGCTGTTTGGTAAACCTGCTTATTTAGGTTGTTGTGGTTGATGAAATACACATTTATCGCAAATTAGAGTTTGGTGTAACCACAGGGTGCAAATGTGAGTCTATCTGCGTTAGCCCAGCTTCAGGCTAACGTCCTGTCCCTGTCCATCATGAATCCGGATGGATTAGTGGTTATTTTTGTCTCTTGTCTTCTCTTTTTCCTACTTTTGTCTGAACTTCGACTTCTTCTGGTGTGATTAAGAGAAATGGCTTGTCTGTTGCTTCTTCTGTCTCATCTTTTCTGGATGTTTTGGAGATTACGTATCGGAATTTCAGGAGCATGACCATGCCTCCAAATATGCTCTTTCCTGTTGTCATCTATATAGGTTCCCCCAGTTCTGCAACCTGTTCATTCTCGTTTACGTGCCCCTCCCTCCCTCCCTACTTGTTTTACATGGGGATCTGGCAGCCCGGGAGCCGTCGCCAGTCACCTTTGAGGCCTTCCCCAAACTGCAGCATGTCAAAGCATTCACTCTTACCTGGCTGTAGCTCAGGTGGTAGAGCAGGTCATCTACTGATCGGAAGGTTGGTGGTTCGATTCC
>NW_005187956.1:62843-67572 GCF_000239375.1 Pundamilia nyererei
AAAAAAAAAAAAACTTGCCATAAGCATGATTTGAGGACTCCCGACACCCACAATATGATCGTTGGGGAAAAGCCATGACCAAATTTAGGATTGACATTGTGCAATGAAAGTGGTTTCGGATGCAAGTGTCTTGGAATTCCCCTGAAATCAGCATTAAACTTATTCATTCATGAAAAAAGGAGCACGGATAGGAAAAGAGAAGGAAGAAAATAACCCAGAGGGATCACTTCTGCTTTTAGCGCCTTTAAGTATCCAACATCTCAAGACATTTGTCAGTACATCCAGCTCTCCGGAGACGAAGGGAGAAGAAAGACCAACAGATAATCATTTACTGTTTAATCTCGTATTCATCAAGCTTTTTAAAAATGGTGAAGTCTGGAAGTCTGTTTGCGCTGGTCGCCGTTGTCCTGCTGGCTGTGGCTGTGTCTGGATCAGATGGTAAGCTAACCTTTAGAAAAACTCTGTTTATAATCTCTCAGGCTTTGTTTTGTATAAAAATACGTTTCAATTAAAACTTAATCCCTGCTTCAACAGAAAAACTGGCCACTTGCTGCAAAACTGTCACCAATAAGGAGATTACAGAGCCGATCTTGGGATACTTGGTCCAGAGAGCAAGGCGTCCGTGTGTCAACGCAGTCATGTAAGCAGCACTTTAAACACCTTAAAGCAACAATTAGACTCCTTAAAGATTGTTAAAGATAAATAAATAGCAGCCTTTTCAGCTTGATGCACTTTATATAGTCTGAAGACCCATTTTAGTAGTTTTTCCAATAATTTTCTTAATTGCTTTTAATCAATCAAATTCAATACTATTAAACAAACGTAAAGATAATGTATTTGTTGAAGTACAAATACTTAATTTGCTTGTCATTTCTGCAGCTTTCAGACACAGTCTGGTCTTTTCTGCATCAATGGGAGAGCTCCCTGGGTTCATGCCACGATTGTTGCATTCGAGTAAGTTTAACATCACCATTCATTCACTCACATGCTCACTAGGACTTCTCGCCACTAATGGAATCAGTCCTTCAGTTACAAACCTGAAGTCTCATGTTTTTCTTTTTTTGTTTTTCCCTCAGGAAAGCTAAAGCCCAGTCCACTACACCGTCTGTGGCCACTACATCTCCAGTCTCCCTTCTCTCCATCATAACATCAACCGCCTCTCCTTCATCATTTTCCACGGCTCTGCCTTCCTCCTCAGCGACCTCTGAGATGTCAGCCGGCGAGACCTTTTCAGAAAGCAGGAATGAGTAGGACGCCATCTGATGAAGAAAGAACAAAGTCAAAAATTAGTAATAATTACTGATAATTTATTGTTAAATTATTTGGCTGAATATGTATTTTAATCCATTCATTAAAAGTAATTTTTTTAGTCTAATTTAATTTTTCTGTGCTTCTACAGTACAGGAGAAACATTTTATAGGAAAGTGAATTTGTCAGTGTTTACATGTTACTGTGTGGAAAGGCTTTACATTTTTATTGCCACATGCTGGCATGTCTTGTTGAAAAATAGAGATATTTATTTACTTGAAATATTATAACTTAAAACCGAGTTGTGCAACCACTACGGGTAGAATTTTGATGTTGCATTAAGTATTCATCCATTTTTATGATCTATACGTAGACCAAACAAATGCATTTTGGTGAAATTAATTTGTGTAATATTTCAGAGAAAGTGTCATGAGATATTTATTTAATGGAATAATTTTGTTGTGAAGATTGCGACGGACAGAAATAAACACTGAATTAATGATGAGCCTGCATCCATCTTTTTATTTCCTTTTTAGCAGAACCGTTCTTTATCTGTTCAGACCACGTTCAGTGGCTCATGCAGTTGTGCAGCTGCAGCTTCATATGACTGTAGCTGTTTTCACATATTTCAAACACTGTGAGAGTATCAGAACTGTCTGAAACTATTCTGGGTAATTTGAACACAACGGGAGACAAATAATCACAATTTTTTTTTTTATCTCAGCACACATGCATTCACTTTTTATTCCCCTATCGTCCTCTGTAAAGATGGCTCAGCTCAGAGTGTAGTGAGGTAACAGTGTTGTCTGCCATCAGTCCTCCTTCATGTCTTTTGTTTTCGGGTAGTATCCTGTCTAATTGTATGGTGGTGTAATTAATAACGCCTGGATCTCAGCAGTCCCCCTGAACCTATGACACATACAGATGCATTAAACAGCTGCAAACACATGCTAATTAGCACTAAATAAAAATGTGTATAAGCAAAGTCAACACGCCCAGCCTAGTTACTCAGATCAGTGGAAGGGAAGTGTAACAGACAGCTACCGACGAAAAAACGAGAGTCTGGTTTACAGCTGGTCTGAAGGAAGAAATTAGTTGTAAAGCCACAAACCATTCCATTAATCAGATGTGTTTATATTTTGTAAACCTGTTTAAAGCAGAAATCAGCATTTTAACACACAACTCGCTTTTTGGCTATTCAAGAAACTGACAATCCCAGAAGATCCTGCTTGATTTACATGCTTATTATTTTAGGGTAAATCTGAGGATATTGTTGATAAAATACAAATTTGTAGGAAATTATCGAGTTTAAATAACAATTTATTTGTGTTCCCCTGTCTTTGCCCACCTTGGTGTGGGTTTGTTGTCTTTTTCATATTTATCTTTAAGTTACTTCCTTTTTCATCTTAAAACGTATTTTTGTCTTTTATTTTCTTGGTTCTCTTTGTGAAGATCTGTTCTGCTGCTTACTTTCCCAATATCTGTGGTTCTTTCCCATCTGTACCTAATGAATATTTGTGTGTGTGTGAGGATGTGTGTTTATAGTCCTTTATAGACCTCTTAGTTGCCCACTGTACCAGCTTTATTGGATTCTTCAGTTGTTTTACTGCTTTATTCGTTTTCTTTGGATTTATTATGAGTTAAATATCATTTCACGTTTTGTTGTGTAACATGCTGATATCCTAACACAGCTGGTAAGAACGACCAATCTCTTTGATGAAGAATTACATACTGTTCAGTGAAACTAATTCTCTGTGAATCTAGTAGTATTTACTTCATTATATCTTTGCAGCAGCCAATGATATCTTAATGGCATTTGGATATTTAGATCCTTATTTTTATTTTTTTAAAGAATGTCCTGCTGACAGAGGAAAGGTGGTAGAACGAGGAAGTACAGAACAGGATTCAAAGAAAGAGGCTGCCAAAGAAAAAGTGGGATAGATACGGAGATGGACTATTGGAAGGCTAGGTGTACAGAAAAGAGAGCAGCGGAAAGGAAGGAGTGGAATTGGAAAGTGGAAGTTTGAGGAACTGATCAATGAAGAAAATGAGAAAGTGGAGGACAGCTGGAGTAAAGAGAGTGGAGTGCACAGGATTAGTAAGAAACAAGTGAGAGCAAGTCTAAAGTGGATGAAGAAGCAAAGCATACGGACTGTTCCTTTAATTAAAATGAAATGTCTTCTGCTGTCTGTATCTCATGTTTTCTGGATGTCTGTTCATTTAAATTGTAGCTTCTGCAGGACTCCCAACAGCCACAGTCTGATACTTAGAAAACCCCATTGACCAAATTTCCGTCTGAAAGTGTGATGAAAGTGCTTTCGGATGTAAGTTCGTCAGAATTCCTCTTAAATCAGCATTAAACTCATTCACGTGAATGAAAAGAAAAGAGAAGAAAATCAGAAAAAAAGAAGGATGATGACTAACCCGGAAGGATCACTTCTGCTTTCGGTGCCTTTAAGTATCCAACATCTTAAGACGTTTGTCAGTACATCAATCCCTCCAGAGACAAAGGGAGAAGAAGAACCAACAGATACTCATTTACTGACTATTTAACTTCATATTTATTAAGCTTTTTCAAAATGGTGAAGTCTGAAAGTCTGTTTGCGCTGGTCGCCGTTGTCCTGCTGGCTGTGGCTGTGTCCGGGTCAGGTGGTAAGTTTAAATTTCAGATAAACTCTGATAAAGTTCCTTGAATTCTATTTTATATAAAAATGCATTTAAGTAAAATGAAATTCCTGCTTCAACAGTAAAGCTGGCCTCCTGCTGCACATCTGTAGCCAATAAGAAGATCACAGAGCCAATCTTGGGATACTTGGTCCAGAAAGCAAACGCTCCTTGTGTCAACGCAGTCATGTAAGTAATATTTTGACTCCTTAAAGCAATGACTACAGTACAAAAAGACAGTTAACATTTAATAGACCTTTGCTATTCCAGTTTAACATACTTTGACTTAGTCCAAAATTTAATGGTATTTCATTTAATTTTCTAGGCAAGGCAAGGCAAGTTTATTTGTATAGCACAATTCAACAACAAGGTGATTCAAAGTGCTTTACAGAGATATTAGAAACAAAAACAAATAAAAAGCATGATTTAAAATTGATTAAAACAAGCAAACAAACAAACGAATTAACAAACAAACAAAACAGTATATAAAATCAAAACAGATAAAATCACGTTCTAAAACGTGTGGTTTTAAATTAAGCTTATTGTTCAAAACTTTAAAAGAATTAAAGCAAAAACCAACATACTCGCTTGTTAATAATGAGTTAGTTGTATATGAAAAATTAAGGTTTTTGAAGTATAAATACTTAATTTGCTTGTCATTTCTGCAGCTTTCAGACACAGTCTGGTCTTTTCTGCATCAATGGGAGAGCTCCTTGGGTTCATGCCACGATTGTTGCATTCGAGTAAGTTTAACATCACCATTCATTCACTCACATGCTCACTTGGACTTCTCGCCACTAATGGAATCAGTCCTTCA
>NW_005187956.1:67592-97835 GCF_000239375.1 Pundamilia nyererei
CCCTTCTCTCCATCATAACATCAACCGCCTCTCCTTCATCATCTTCCACGGCTCTCCCTTCCTCCTCAGCGACCTCTGAGATGTCAGCTGGCGAGACCTTTTCAGAAAGCAAGAACGATTAGGACGCCATCTAATGTAAACACCTCTGCAAACCCCGGGATATTAGTAAAACAAACAAAAATAAACCCAGAAAAGGCCTTTTAAATAAATGTTAAAATTACTGGTACATTGTTAATAACGTATTGTTAAATTATTTGGCTGTATATGTATTTTTTTCAGTTTGTTAGAAGTGAAATTATTTCACAGAACAACTGAATTAATCTGTGCTGATGCAGAAGAGGAAAAAAAATATCAGAAAGTGTATTTATAAGTATTTATATGTTACTTTATTCAACATCTAGAAGAGTTTTATGCTTTTATTATTACTATATGCAGGCGTGTCTTGATGATAAATAAAGATATTTATTTACTTGAAATACTGTCATGACTTAAAGGTTAAATTGAGCAACCATGATGGTTACAAGTTTGAGTTTGCATTCAGTATTGCATTCTGATAGAATCCATATATTCCTTTTTCCAGTATTCTGAGAAAGTGTCATGAGATATTTATTTATTTGAAATCTTCATTAAATTGTGATCGACTGAAATAAACACTAAATTAATGGTGATCTTGCATCCACCTTTTTATTTCCATGTGTGAGCTTCTGACATTATTTTATGTAAAATAAGCAAAAAGGTACAGACTAGACCTGCATGCCTGTCTTTTTCCCTTCAGCCCACCTTCAGTGGCTCATGCAGTTTTGCATTAACCTTAAAAGGGGAATCAGGACAAACAGAGAGTTCCTGCAGGTGCATGTACACAGACTGGGCAAAAGCCACTACTAATCATGAGAGTGTGGCACCAGAAAACACAATTACTTAAATATAATTAGATTTTACTTATATAAAGCCAGTAAACAACATCATCAGTCACCTGATTTATATCGTAAGTTAAAGACCCTGCAGTTACACAGAGAAATTACCAACAATCACATGATTCCCTTTAACAAAACACTTGGCAACAGTGTTTTGTTAAACAAACACTGTTTTGTTTAACACTGTTTTGTTTTGTTTAACAAACACTTGGCAACATTCTACTTTTAAATACTCTAGGAACAACAAGTAGGCCTGCAGTGTGAGAGCGAAGCGCTCTAATAGGGTGCTAAGTTGCTATGAGGTCTTTAAAATATGATGGGAGCCTGCCTGATTATTCAACAACCAGTATGTGATGAACAGGATATTAAATTAAATTAGTGAGTACTAATGGTGCAGCATTTTGGATTAATTGAAGGCTTTTCAGGGAGTTTTTAGGACTTCCTGATAATAATGAATTACAGTAGTCAAGTCAAGAAGTAATAAATGCATGAACTAGTATTTCAGCGTCACTCTGAGACAGGATTTTTCTAATTTTGGAGATGTTGCACAAATGGAAGAACGCAGTCTTACATATTTGTTTAATTTGTGCATTGAAGGATTGATGTCTTGGTCAAAAATGACTCCAAGGGTCCTCACAATGTTACTGGAGGCCGAAGTAATGCCATCCAGAGTCAGAATCTGGTTAGATACCATATTTCTAAGATTTTTAGAGTCAAGTACAGCAAGCTCAGTTTTATCTGAATTAAAAAGTAGGAAATTGCAGGTCATCCACATTTTTATGCCTTTAACACATTCCTGCAGTTTAACTAATTGCTGTGTGTCATGTGGCTTCACGGATGGAAAAAATTGGGCATGATCTGCATAGCAGACTATTGCCTAGGGAAGGCATATACAATGTAAATAGATGTAGTCCATGGAACACTGTGCAACGCCATAATTAACCTTAATATGTGCAGAATACTCCCCATTTACATGAATAAATTTGGGTCTTCTTTCTTTCAAACAGTCCATGTTTGAAAGAAAACCTCAATCTGGATTTTTTCCTGCATCATGCAGCAGGAAGTATGAATGATGCCCACTTTCTTACTGTGAATTCTGCTGACCGCTACCTGCTCTGTTCTCTGGTGGACTCAGCTGGATATTAACTAGGCTTTGTACCAGGGAGCTGGCAGGGCAAAGACGGTTCAGTGTATCTTCTGACTGATTCATGTGTTGAGAAATTCAGGGTTGCAGCTCATTTCTGGAGACTCTAAATGTGTATAGAGAAAAATTTCGCCTATTGGTTTGTGTGCCTGATCGTTTAACTAAACGAACATAGCAATGCTGTTTTTGGAACGACTGTTTGGTTTTATTTGGAGAAGTGTATTGAAGTTGAGGGATTATTATTGATATTGTTTTAAATATATCCTCCTTACAGAGGAAAGAAGACAAGGGGACTTGGTAGTTGAATTCAAATGAAGAGGCTACCAAAGAAAAAGTGGGATAGTCAGACAGATGGATCTTGGGAGGCTCCATGTACAGCAGAGAAAGTGGAGGAAATCATGGATTAATGATAGGAATAGAAAAGTGCTAACACGTGAAGATGTGTGGATTGCCTTTTGCTTTCCGTATGTCATGGTGTTCTGTTCATTTGGCTTTTTCTGGCAAAAAAACAAACAACAACAGAACTCCAGACTTGATATTTTTCCTGTGAACTACTGCCACCTAAATTTTCCAGCCACCTGCGTCTGAGTCTACTTGAAAAAAAGTGCCACTTTAAAACAGTGTCAAACCAGATATTCAGCTGAGTTTTTGATCTTTATTGTACTTTACAGTAAGTTCATTGTTTTCTACAGATTTACCGATGTCATTATTTTTTTACTTTCAGGGCACAGTATTTTACATAAATCTACAGGGATTGTGGAGTGTGCTCCTGCTTTAACTCAGTGAATAGGACACACTTTAGTTTCACCATTGCTTTCACTTACTTCTTCTAATTAATAAAAAAAAACTTTCTTCTGTTTCCCCTGAACCCTGGAGCTTTCTTGCACATGGGTGGAGCTGGTGAGACATGTCCGTACGTCACAGCACTGGAACATACTTATGACTGCATACTTAACGTGCCCTGCCCAGAAATATTGCAAAAGATTTTGTGTCATGAATGCCACAGAGGTGACCTTCATCAAATGACAATGGTTAAGTAAAAAGTCTTTAAAAAAAGCATCATAAGTTATTAACTTATAGTAACTGAGATAATTTTTGTGTTTTAGTTTACAATAAATAACTGATCTACAGTCTTATTTCTTTATAGATTCTTCATTAAATTCATTTACTTTATGTAGTCTATTAATAAAATATGTCGTGTCATTAGTGTGACTCGCAGCGTCTGTGGAACTCCTAACACCCCCTATCAGATACTCAAACTATTGCCAAATTTCCGATTAAAACTGTGCAATGAGTGTTTCTGGCTTGAAATGTCTTGGAATTCTTTTTTAGAGTCAAAGAAAGTCAATCACATGAAGAATGAGTAAGATGACTAATTAAAAGATTGCTTCTGCTTTAAGGCCTTTAAGTATCCAGCATCTCAAGATGTTTGTCAGTTCACCAGGATCTTCAGAGACAAAAGGGAGAGGAAAGACCAACAGATAATCCTTTCTTGACTATTTAATCTAATAACTTTCAAGCTGTTTGAAAATGGTAAAATCTGTAAGTCTGTTTGCGCTGGTCGCTGTTGTCCTGGTGGCTGTGGCTGTGTCTGGATCAGATGGTAAGTTTGAATTTCAGATAGACTCTGTTTAATATCTTTCAAATGAATTTATTTTACATAAAAATGCCTTTATAAAAACTTTCAGCAGTTTCAAAGGTGTTTGAATGCTGTAAAACAGTCACCAGTAAGAAGATTATAGAACCAATCTTGGAATACAGAGTCCAGAGAAAAAACCCTCCATGTGTCAATGCAGTCATGTAAGTAATATTTCAACAACTTCAAGCAATGGCTAGCGTCCTGAAAGACTAATTAACAAATGGCTGGATCTTTTTTTTGTTAAAGAATCCCTCCTAATTTAAATGAATCAATCGAGGCCTTAGTTTTTCAATTTAAAGAACTGGGTACATAGAGCTAGTACAAAGTTATAGATTGAAAGACCCATGTTAATGTTATTTCTTGATTAATTAAAAGATGTGTAGTTTTTAATTGAGCACATTATTATATATTGCTAAATCGCAACAGTAGTTCCCTCAAGTCACTTTTCAATACATTTAAAGCAACACACTCGACTGAACAATGAGCTGAATTTAATAAAATGTATTAAGTACAAATACTTAATGTGTTTGTCATTTCTGCAGCTTTCAGACACAGTCTGGCCTTTACTGCATTAATGGGAGAGCTCACTGGGTTCAGGCCAAGATTGTAGAACTTGAGTGAGTTTAACATCACCATTAATTCACTCACATGCTCACTTGGACTTTTCTTCACTCATGTATTCAATCCTTCAGTTACTAATCTGTTGTCTCAAATGTTTTTGCTTTTTTTTTTCAGAAGAGCAAAATCTAAATCTCGAGTCTAGCTCTTCTCGACAATCACATGCACCACCTTTCCTCCATCAGCCTCCACTGGTTTACCGTCCTCTTCATCTACCTCTGAGATGAGCACTTGTGAGACATCTGATGATGAAAATACCTCTGAACAATGTTTGTTCAAATCTAAATCTGATACAAACTAATATATTGGTGTATAATAATATACACTTGATGGACATAGTTATGTTCATTTACTATGTTGAATATCTAATGTCTTTCAATTCATTTATTGGTGGGACCATTAGTTGAATTGACTTGATCCACCGGAATAAATATTTATTACTGAGCATATTCATTCCCTCAGTATTGAGTGTACAACATTTTGTTTGCTAATACAGTCCACTAGTTTATTTAATTGTCTTTAGAAGAAATGTATTTATTGGCAACCCTGTCACAACTTTGAATCTAAATGGGAGATGTGGAGCAGCACCAGTGATCAGAAATAAAAGATGTAAATGCCATCTTGCATTCAGTGTTTCTCTTCTTCTTCAATCTGCGTCTCATCATGTATGTTTCTGACATTTTCTTCTGCCAAAGGTCAAAAAAGTATCAGAATACCTGATCAAAGACATAAAAACAGTTTTTAAAAACAGTGATGCCACTTTGAAAACCACCTGCAGACTGTGGGAGTCTGTGACTGTGCGTCACTACGCTCCTACAATCATGTGAAAAAGAAACTACTCCCCCATTCAGTCTGAGGTTTTACATGTCACAATGCTATTTAAAAAGGCAATCTGGTTTCTAACAGTTTCTAAATTATTTAAATGCAAGATGAACAACAAAACATGACATATTACACAGCACCATCATTTTTTAACACCCGCGTAGCCAAAATGCAGAAGCAGTCTGTAAAAAACTAGCGATTCAAGGTCCTGCTAACCAAACGCACTTAATCACCAGCAAGTGTGTGCACCATTGTGAAACCAGAGGTTTTAGCAGTGTCTATTCAATGGGTGTTAACACAACGCTGTGTATGAAAGACACCAGCTGTGATCTCAGGGAAGCAATTGGTGCTTAATATTGGGTTATGGGGTACTTTCCAAACATTTTGAAGGCCGCCCACTCTACAGTGAGAAGTGGAAACAGTCCAGATAGCTGCCAAAAAAAGTTCACAAGATGTTAAAGATGTTCATGACAGTAAAGTTAGAAAACGACTGAAAAGGAGGAACCCTTTTCTTTCTGAAATGCAAAAGAATACCAAATACAGCTCAACCATACTGAGACGTTTCAACAAAGTTTAGTTTAATCTTTTGAAAGTAAAGACTTCCTGAACTTGATGTCAGAGTACGGAATATTCCTTTCTATTTCCACCTCTCCACCTCCATTATAATATGACACCACCTCCTCATTTATTAGTGTATTTCTGTCCTCTGAACTGTCTGGAGGAGTTGCTGTTTAGTTGTGGGCTGCCTAACAGTTTTTTCTTTCTACTAAATGCTGACATCAGCTTGCTGATTCAGAGCCCAGTCATTTCTTTTCTCTGTATCATAAGTCATGTGGGTCCTGAAGCCCTGTCAAACGAGGAAGTGGTAAGCCTTTTCACTCATGTGCCGACCAGTCTTTAAATATGGTACAGCTAGCAGAAGAATACAAAGAGTATACCAAGAATATAAAGTCACGGAATACAAAATAAATAAGATAATACAATATACAATATATACAACAGTAGCTGAGGTTCTGTGTACACGCTTACACAGTATGTGTTATGGATGGAGGGTTGTGGAGATATGCAAGTAATAAAGTTAAACTATGCTACTATTACTATTACTATGTAAGTAATAGATATCTATAAGTATCTAAGTATCTATAAGTATAGACATGTATATGCACACACACAAGCACAAATACACATACATACATACACAATAAATATAAATATACATACACATATACATGCACAGGTCCATATATGTGAAAGATGCATTTTATGCATGAGGTGGTAATTGTGGATGACCACAGTGTCCAAGTGACTCATGACATTGTGACTGAGGAGTTATAGAGCGTAACTGCTGTCAGGATGAATGGTCTGTCAAAGCAGTCCTTCCTGCAGCGAGGTTGTTTCAGTGTCTGACTAAAGGAGCTGCTCAGTGCGCTCACAGATGTATGTATGTATATTATACCTGCTTCCCTTATAGTCTTATGACAGAGACGATACCTAGTTTTATCTATCCACAAAGCCAGAATCCACATACCAGTTTTATAAACCAACCAACAACTTAACAACATGAAGACCTGGATGACCTCTAATTTCCTGCTTCTGAGGATGTGATGCATAAGAATGCCTTTAAACGACAACAGAAACATCTGTTTGTGTACAAGAAACAGCTGGATGTGTTGGCTGAAGGTGCTATCAGGAGGCCACTGCTACAAATTCTCTGTTTATGCTCAGCTCAAATCAAAATGTAAATGTATGTTTTTTTAATGGTATAATTATTTCTGTAATTCTTACAGAACTTATAACCTATATCTATTTCCTTGACCCATTCAGTCAAAAAAGTGCTCACACTATGTGGATAATGGGGTGGTATGTTTTCTAACAGCAAGTGTGTGTTAACAAGATGCTACCATTAGTAAGAGACAAATAGAATTTTAATTTCACACGAGGACTGAAGCAGAAACTCCTCAGTGCAGAGGAGTCCAATATGGAAGCCATATTTGTCATAGGGCCCTGGAGGCCAGTGCATGGAAATGGACCTGGAAGTGAGGAGTGAATATAAGGAGGTGAGAGGAATACTGATTCTGTGGATGGAGGTAGTAAGACTCTGGGGAGGGAAACCGAGTGAGGATCCGTGAGGTGAGTAAATGAGCTTCCAACCCTATTTTATTCTTATGATCCAGAGGAGATGATGGGCAGGAGGACAGGTGGGTGAAACAGTGAGTAGTTTTGATCCCAAGGAACAGATTGCAGAGAGGTGTGGAGAATCTTACCAAGCAGACAAGCATCCAGGTCATTGAGCTGCAGGTGAGCAAAGCGGTGACTTGATGAGGAAACTGTAGGCACAAGAAAACCAGGTAAGTTAAAACCATGAGCATGAACAGAAGAAGCAATGAGGCGTGGTTACCACCATGAGGTAGCTGACGAACTGGTGGAGAAATGATGACAGTGTTGGTCTTAAATACAGCCTCACTGACTAACCAGATGCCAGGTTAGTAGGGCAAAGTGTGGAATCAGGAAGCAGACACGGGTTAACACAGGAAGCCGGTGGGAAAACACCAGACTCTCACTCAAGTCTTGACAATATTATAATCACATCTAATAATTCCAATAGAAATACTCAAAAAAATGCACCAACAGCACAAACCTAGACAGGTCCAGTTCATTGATTTAGGGCCATGGGCCTAAAGTTAAGCCCAGATAAAAGTGAATACAGCTGTAGCCAATAGCTACGAGGAGGGCAAATTAAATAACACGCCAACACCATTTTCCCCTGATAATCTGCCAAAGTCACAGCTGAAACTTAGAGGAGACCGAGCGTTCTCTGTTGCAGCGCCGATGCTTTGGAATAACCTTCCTCTCCATATTAGACAGGCTACATCAGTGCCAGTTTTTAAGTCTTTATTAAAAACCTATTTTTATTCCCTGGCTTTTAACTCTGTGGGTAACTGACTTTTTTTTTTTTTTAATTTATTTTTTTTTTAAATATTTTTTTGCTATGTCTGGTTTTATTACTATGTGCATATTAGTATTGTACAGCACTTTGGTCAGCCTTGCGTGTTTTTAAAGTGCTATATAAATAAATGATGATGATGATGATGATGATGATGATGATGATGATGATGATGATGATGATGATGATGATGATGATGGCTGAAGAGGAATATTTTAACTGGGGGATTTACTCAGTCAGAAAAGTGTCTGAAAATTTTGATCTTTGCGTGTGTGGTTCATCAAACTAACACGATCAACAACTTCATATTTCTGTCACAATTTACATTTCCTCCAGAGCAGAGTGTGAAACTTTTCTGATCTTCTGCTAAAAAGTATATTAGAAGAATCAAAGAAGCAGTTGTAGTGTCTCTAGATTTCTTTAATTATACCTGTTTCAGGGGCAAAACAGTTTAACTTTAAGAGGAAACCTTATATAGTTCAATTAAATGGCTTAAATTACAAGCAGAAGGTTTAGAGTTTGAGGATTTGTTGATACCTAGATAAGCAGACAAAAAAATTTTGTCAACGTGGAAATGTTGTGGTTTGTTTGTTTTTTTTATTTTAACTAGAAGGAAGGGCTAGGAATTTACTGTCAGTCGAAATGGAAAACCAAATATAATCAGGGGTCCCTAATAACAATGCACAAGCTGGCAGCATCAATCATGTGACTGTAGACCACATTTAAGTGTCTTTGCACATCTCTGTGTATGTGAGAAGCTTTTTCTCGGAAAGCTGGTACATTAGAAGTTCAAACTTGTAAAGGGGTGGAGGTGTGATGTACCACAACCACACACACAAGCGCACAGGCAGACAGAAGCACGTCAGCAGTTCTCTCTGCATATTTTCCTTCACTCTCTAATATATATCCAAACATTAATCAACTTGTGTTAGTTGCAACTTGACCGGTGAGCCAGACCACCAGTGAAAATGTCCGTGAAGATCCACACCATCGCTCTCCTTCTGCTCTCGCTCTATCTGTGCTGGCAGCTCTCTGCAGGTAACTGTGTTTTCTTCTCTAAAGAAAAAAAGAGAGATAAGATGTATTAAACTGATTGAATATTGTCTATATTATTGTAAGGTCCTTGTCTTACAATATGAAACACTTTAAAGAGACTGTTGTTGTGGTTTGCCGCTATATAAATAAAAAGGAGTTAAACTGAATTTGTCATTACCTCACTGCAGAGCTTAGCTTCTCATCTCAGGCTAGTTTCGTAACAACGTTACTGCTGCTTAGGCCTGCTTTCATGTACACATACATTTATTTTTGTCTACATGAAGGGTGTCAATGGCCCACAATTAGGCCAAGTCGATCTCAAGTTTGCGCAAACAGTAATACAATTGCATAGTAACCAACTATCATTTTAATCTAAAGAAGTAAACATTTACACGCTGAGATAGTGGAGTTCCAACAGTGGGTCTCACTACATGATTATTACAGATCACAGTGGACTTAGAAAAGCACAGAACATTCATTTGCATTGGGGTTTTTTTTTTTACTCTTAATGGTTAAAAATAAGTTGGCAAGATTTAGAAAAACTTGCAACTTTCTGCAAACTGTCATGCCTGTGTAGCAAACTGAAGACTTTTAAGGCTTCACTGCATTTTTATGCTTTAGCGAGACATGTTTGACACATACACTATACAGCTCTGATTTTGAGCATGTGTGTGATATGCTTTGCTTATTTTGGGGGTAAAACAGAAGTAATAGAGCTTACCTACTGTAACATCAAACACATATCTTACAGTTTGTGTATCTTACAGTAGGAGTGACAGGGAGTGGATATAGCTTCACTAGCTTGCTATTACTGCACATCCTAACTACCCAGTCCTTTTATTTATTTCATATGTAGCTGTAACTCACTATCAAAAAATGGTTTATATAAACTTTGACACCAGTTGTATTCTGTCCATTTTTTACACTCTCACCTTCTACCCACCAAGCACCAGATGTCTGTAGTAGACGGTGTTTCCCAGGATAAATTTGTTCAGTTAGTCATGGCCTTTTAAAAGATGCTCCTTTATGTCTAAATTTGTTGTTTTGTTTTTTTTTAAGTGAAGGTTTAGTAGACGTTTTCAGATTATATATCTTTTGGATTGA
Organism: Pundamilia nyererei; assembly: GCF_000239375.1. NCBI lineage: Eukaryota > Metazoa > Chordata > Actinopteri > Cichliformes > Cichlidae > Pundamilia > Pundamilia nyererei. The sequence continues at coordinate 77,813 of NW_005187956.1, forward strand.
TAAACCATATTTATGCAGTTTATGCTGTCAGCTGACTTGTACAAGCCTCTGGCTAATCAATACTGCCAACATTTTAAGGGTGATACAAAGATTCAAAACACCGTCTTTATAGACATTTGCTATTTAGAAATCTGGCATAGTTATGTCTGCAGTATTGTTCAGTGGCTACATTGTAACACATTGTCCCTCTTACATCAAATACATATGCCTCAAGAAGGCCCCCAAGTGGTGAGTTTTTCTTCTGCTCAGCTGGCCCACTTTTCCTGTTTCTAAACAGGGTTAATGAACAATAACAAATTCTTCACATCTGTTAGTGGAAACAGATTGGTTTGAATTACTATGTGTAATGCACTTTGATGTTTCATCAACTCATTTTCTTATTTGTTTCCATAGGGTCAGAATGGTTACAGCGTTAAGCACAGAAACATTTACAAAATTTCAAGTAACATTTCAACAACCATTTTTTTAATCATTATTATTATTTAGAGGAGTTTTATTATTTATTTTAAACCTGGAGTTCCCTTGGATTTTCTGTTCAATTACACTTCTCAGGCCAAATACATAAATGTCTGATCGACTTTCTCTCTCAGCTCGCCATGCTCCAAGGAGAAGGCCGTGCTGCGTTCAGGTCACCAGCCGCAATATGAGCGCTGACGTGGTGGGGCAAACATACCGTGAGCAGCCTGCAGGATCACCCTGTGTGAAGGCTATAATGTAAGTCTGAACATGTTGCCCTACGCACGAACATAAACACACACATTTCCATAACTTTTTCATTTTATTTCTAGTTTCCACACAAACGACGGACCGCTTTGTGCTGATCCGAAAGCTCAGTGGGTCAAGGATCGTAAGTTATGCTAACACACAGACTCAGGCACAAACTCGAGAAAAGTGCACAAAAAACTGAAGCTCCAATTTCTCTTTCTTCACTAGTCGCTGCGAACATGACGAAGGTGTGAAGTACGAAGCCTCTGGTGAAGCATCGCTGCCTTTCTGCATCATCTATATCTCCTTTGAAATGACCTTTAATTTAACCAGAGCGCCTTCTTTTAATATAACTGTCTTATAACTGTTCTTTATTTTTTTACTCTTACCTTTGGTGTAGCCTTGTAATTTATTCTTACTGTTGACTTCAGTCTGTCATGATGCCAACATTCTAGTTTTATTTTATTTTATTTTATTTTATTTTATTTTATTTTATGTTTGCGCTTATGTGCTTCTGTAAAGCTGGTACAGCTAGGTGCTGTGTCACGTAAATGTTAATTCCATGCCATTAAAATGCTCCGGATGGCAGCAACAACACAAGTATGCGGTAGACGTCCAGTTTAATGCCTAAATAAAAACGAGCCACCCTGAAGGTTTTTTTCTAATCTTTGCATATATGTGTTGAAATTACAATCTATAGATTTCAATATTACATTTTGAAGTGAGTTTTAATTTGTTTCAAAGGACAAAATAACTTAATGTCAAATTAATGTCAAATGTAAATTACCAGCAAATTAAATGAAATTAAAAGCATAATAGTCGTTTTTCTTTGTCATTCAAACGTGCCAGCCTCTGTGACAGATGCCAACAATCACTGTGTGGTTTGTTTTTTATTCAACTACAAGAAAAAAAAACAGTCACTGTCAGCCAGAATGGAAAAACAAAAATCATGACAATACACAAAAAATCCGTAATTAGACTGTACAGCACATTTAAGAGTCTGCGCCTGTTTTTATTTGTAATGTTGTTTCTGTTGCTGATGTTGGGGTCATCTTGTAATCTCTTACAAACTACCTCCACTGCTTCAGTGACTGTTACACAAGTAAAGAGAGATGTAACATTGTACAAGATCATTGACTCATCTGCCTCCATAACAACATCTCTCACCTTCCCAAGAAACAGCAAAGTGTTGTGGCTGTGGTGTTTAGGGCTGCCTGTCAACGGGTTGAGGATCGAAGCCAGAAACTCTGCAATGTTATAGGTGACTGAGTGGATCATACAGACAGTTTGTCTTCAAGGTACACCGTCTTTATGTATCTTCATTAAACCATACAGACTTGGGTATAGTCTGTGGTATGAGGCCCCATCAGTGGCATTGTCTTGTTCTAACTGCTTCACACAATCTATCACCCCCTGCCTGTAACCACTTCCTGGGTCTCATTTCAGGGGCTCATACAATTTTTCTCACTGAGCAATGACAAAATTTTCTCACGATAGTCTTTCTGTTTTAGTAAAACTGTGCACCCTCCCTTGACTGCCAGAAGGATGATAATGTTGCTGTCATTATTAATATTTCTCCCCCTGAAAATGCTTTGGGAGTTCAGAAACTACTCATCTAGCATCTCTAAGAGTTACAGTGAAGGGTCTAAAAGATAAGAATAAATACACAAATTTGTTTTGGACTGAAGATGTTGCTGGGATACGCTAACGTCCTTGGAAGTGGAACAGGGAAGCCACATCCATGCTATGCACTGGTTAGTCCTAGGACAGGAGCTTGTGCTTGTCATTTTTCTTCCCCCAAAGGAAATGTTATTTTTTCATTTCTGTCTGCACATTTTTAGTTGGCAGTTGTTTCTGGAGCAGCCCAGAAATCAAAAACTGAAATACTGAGTGAAGAATTCTATAGCAATATGTTATGTAGAGCACTTTTCCTGAGCACAGTCATACTGTGACACAGATTTGTTGGTGTGGGGAATAACAACAAGCTTTTTTGATGTGTGTCACACATTTATGCTCTTCTAACCTTGATGTCTGGCACAGAGTGAGTGGGTGTGCCAGATCAGCTGCCTGTTGCTGGCACTGATCTGAGTCGTGGTAACGATTTAGCTAGAAATGAGTGTTTCCTGTCTCCCCCAGAACAACCAGAAATCCTGCTGTTGATGTGCGTGTTCATTGCCCCGTTGTGCTGCATGCATCCTCAGTTCAGAAGCTTGATGAGTTGCCAGCCCTTCCTGTGAAAGACAAAAAAAAAGAGTCTGTGCAGGGATGAAATACACAATTTCAATGCATCTGTTGCAGCTGAACACATATGATTTCCTTTTCTGTCATGTACGCTCAAACTTTTGCCACGTCTATATAACTTGTGGTTAACCACACGTACAGAGTTGATGCAAGAAATTCTGTGTAAATGGCTGACAGAAGAGTTTAGTGCTTTTGATACATTCTTGCTATAATACTCTGAAATAATGACTTTGTATGTAAAAGGAGAAAAACACGAATATGTGGACCGGATGATGAAGGATGAAATTGCACAAATTCAGGGAAACAGAAAGTGAAATCAGACTGAATGTCTGCCTGAGGCCCGCATCTTGTGAAATGTTTAGTTTCTTAATGTCACGTATGAGTCTTATTGTGCATGAGTAACTCTGCTTACTGTAACTTGAGCTATTTTAATGTGTAGAAGGGGTACATAGCATCCACACTGTGGAACTTCAGCTTTGCATTTCTGCTTTCTTCTTTTTGCTTCCCAACGACATTGACCTTACTCTGATTTAAACCCCCCCCCCCCCCCCCCCCCCACACACACACACACACACTTTTCCAGTGTCAGCTTGATGAAGCTCTGTATTGGCCTTTCTGTGACTTTCTGAATCTAACAAATCTAATTCCACACAGTAACTGTGGGAAATGGGTGTGAAAATTCCAGCTGCAACCCAGTAAAAAGATTTTGCACAACAGTCTATATCACATTTCTCAGCACAGGTTGTGGGTGTTTTTATTTGGTCTACGTTTTTAAACCTCTAGTAGTGGTGTGGCAGCAGTGTGCTTTTTGGGGCCTAGTGGATCTGAAGGTGAATCACAAAGGGCACAAAGGGTTTGCAGACTTGGGGGAATTGGACTACCTGTGCAACGTGTACAGGGTGCAGATGCCATCACAAGCTGTCAAATGTAATAAGGACACTAACAAATAATCAGGAGGAGAAGAAAGTAATGGTCTGTGGCCCACACCTGCCAAACCATTTTGTTTTGTGGGTTTCTTCCTGTTGCCTTAGAAGAACAATTTGCACTAAAGGAGGTGAAATTGATTTTTGATGGTTTCTTCTTCTTAACTGGATAGATCCATATCCATGTCTGGCATTAGAATTGGACTTTAATGTCATTCAAACATTTGACATGATGTGAAAAAAAAACACGAATTCTTAGGTCTTGGTTTGCAGCATTCTACTAAACAACAGGTTCAAAGGTATAAATAAACATTAAAATAAATACAAAAACTAAGTTCTAAAACAAGATCTGTCATTTAAATTGCTACGATTTAAATGACAGATCTCAATAAATTTACATTATTGCGTAACGTGTAGCAGGGAATAGCAGAGCAACAGCAGCAAACATCAGCAGCAACCGTTCACGAGGTTAACATTCAGAATCAGAATCTTAGAAGAAACAAAACGAAACTGAGGTGCAATTCTCTCTGTGCAAAGAAAGACACAGTCACTCAATAACAAAAAGGAACAAACACAGAACATATATCTAAAATATATGTGTACAATATATATACAAATATGTCTACTGTATAAACAACAGACACAATTGTTTTCATATTGCACTAGTTCCCATTTGCTGGTGTTGATGTAAGGGAGGGGCGGAGCCATCTGCTGCGACCAGTTGTGGTGAAACGGGGAAGACAGGATAAAGACGTGCTGTGGAAGAGAGCCAGGGATTAATAACAAGCAATAAGTCAATGCAGAGAGGTCTATTAACACATAGTGATTGAGAAAGGTGACTGAAGTTGTAAGCATGTAAACATAATACTGTGAGAAGTACAGCCACTGAATCACTTTGATACCTGGTGTTACTTTTACAACCCTTAAAAATAAACAATAAAGTTAAATAATAATGAAATAACGTTAATTAAACTATTTTATTATTGACCTGTGAAGTTACAATCTCATGACTCTTGGTCTCACCCTGCAGGTGAAAATTAAGACCTGCTGCCTTTTGAGGCTGTGTTGCAGTAAAAACAATAAAGAAAAACGTGCGAGACATTAGAAATTAAAAACAGTAGGCACTCAAGTGGTGGAGCAGGTTCTCTAATAATCCCTGGACTGGTGGTTGGATGCCTGCTCCATCAACCTGATTACCTCTGTGTGTTTGATGAGATTTTTTAATTAATAAAGGAAATGTATTGATGCATGCTCAATCATCCAGGTAAGTAAATCTCCCAAAAGTTGATTCTGTTTATCTGGACGTAGCGTTTTGTGGGAGAAACGTTTCATCACTCATCCAGGTGACTTCTTCAGTCTCAGCTGACTGCAGGTTTCCCCAGTCTTATAAACAGTACATTTGCATAATGACTGAAACCAGCCCACTGAAGGAACAATGGGCTGGGAGGTCAGTTCCTTAATCTTAATTATGCAAATTCTCATTAACTTGGTGGACCGACACATCAAATTCACCAGGGAGGATATGAAAAGTGGCAGGTTAGCCTTCTTAGACTGTGAGATTTCCATCAGTAATGGGGGACATCTAAAAGCTGACGTGTATCGTAAACCTACACATACAGATCAGTATCCAAGGTTTGACTCTCATCATCCACTGGAGCACAAACTGGGTGTCATCAGGACGCTACAACACAGAGAGAACCCCATCCCCACTGACACAGCGGCCAGAGAGGCAGATGAACAGCACATCAAGAAGGCCCTGAGTAAATGTGGTTATCCCAGCTGGACTTTTGTCAAAGCGGGAAAGGCACCTAAAGAAAGCTCCGGCCGATCCAGGAGAGAAGAACAACCGCTGCCCAAGCGAAAACCTGTAGCGATCCCATATGTGTCAGGAGTATAGAGCAGTTGAGACGCATATTTCTAAACACCAGGTCTCTGTGGCTTTTAAACCTCAAAAGACGCTGCGCCAAACACTGGTCCACCCCAAGGATCGGGTCCCCCGACACAAACAGAGTAACATAGTGTACACTGTTAAGTGCCAGGAGAATTGCCAGGATTTATACATCGGGGAAACCAAACAACCTCTGGCAAAGCAGATGGCACAACACAGAAGAGCCACCTCGTCAGGCCAGGACTCTGCAGTCTATTCACACCTACAGGCCAGTGGACACTCTTTCAAGGATGAGGATGTACACATCCTGGACAGGGAGGAACGCTGGTTTGAGGGCGGAGTCAAGGAGGCCATTTACGTGAACAGGGAAAGACCATCTATGATGCCACAAAACGCTACGTCCAGATGAACAGAATCAACTTTTGGAGTAATAATAAAGGAAATAAATAGAAATAATATTAACAATAAAACTAAAAATCCCTAAAGTTCAGCTGCACACAACATCATCCACAGAGTATACAACATAAACCCTTTGTAACAATTCAGCCATCATGGTGACACCTGGTCAGTGTTTATTACACCTTTGCTGCCATCACGTGGGGGAAAGAAAACAGCCAGCTATCTTTAATGTCCCTGCATGCAGCACAGGAAAGGCCATGCCACCCAGTGTTTCTGAGTTTTACGTTATTTTGTTATTTCATTTGTATTCTTTTTAGTTATCTAGTTATTTTGTGAGGCCTAGTTTGCAGTTTAGTTCATGGTTTATCAGGTTCCCTTGTGTCATGTCAACATCTCCATGTTTCCTGTTTTATTTTGAAAGAGTCCAGTGTTCTTTGTTCATTGTATTTAGTTTCACTTCCCCTGTCCTGTCATTAGGTTCATGTGTGCCAGCTGTGCTCCCATGTGTGGCCACTTCCCTTGATTATCCCTTATGTGTATTTAGTCTCTGTGTTTCATTCAGTGTATGTCGTGTAGTCTGTGTAAGCGTCCCAGTTATGTCTCGTCATAGTTGTCACGTTTCTCAAAGCCACAGTCATAGCATGAGTTCTCGAAGTTTCATAGCTTTATCACAGTTTCATAGGGTTTTCTTAGTCTGTTTGCCAGTTTAGTTGTCTTCCCTGCACTCATCGTAGCTTTTGTTTTTGCCTTCTGTCATCAGCCATAATAAAGGCTTGCGTTTTGTTAAGTCATGTCACGTCTCCTTGCCTATGTCTGCTCTTGGGCCTTGCTCAAAAGAACACACCGAACGAACACACTGTGACAAAAGTGTTAAAATGTGCACTCCAGCCCAAAGTTCAACACAAAAGGTTCTTGGTTCACTGCAAGATAATTACTATTAGTAGCTGAAATAAAGTGTGTGCCACTGTGAGATCGTCTCTTTTAGAAGACTTATGTTGTTGTTCTGCTATCGTTTAAAACATTCTTCAATCAAATTTTGTTTAATCACAAACTAATGCACAAAAATAAGCGGTTAGGCCTCACCCATCAAACCTTCCTTTTTTCTTTTGCCTTGCAGCTTTAAAATCCTTTGTCCTCTATCCCTGCTCTACACACGATCAGATCATCTCTCATCTCTCATCTGCTCAAATCGAACTTCTCCTCTGATATACTCATTTTTAACTCTGACCAGCTGGCCACTCTGAATTAAATCTTTGCATCTTCAGCTTAGCCTCATGCTTTTTGTTAATGCCATCATCACTTTAAACCATACATCATAGCAAGTAGAAAAAGACTGATAATGTATGGCTTGTTTGTAATGGCCAACAGGAGAAAGGCTCTTCTTTCCAAAGAGAACAGGGCAGAATGAATCCACTATTATTACAAGAAACATCAGTCATCAGAAACATAACATTAGAAACATAGCATCTCTGAAAGATTCTCCAACTGGCAGGAAACCAGTTTAACATGGTCCTGTGATGTATTCTCCACCCATAGTGTGCAACCTCATTCCTGTGTATGTATTAGATGGTGAGCAGATGATCATGCTCCCCAGTCTACAGCAGCAGTACCACCTGCTAGTGAACCTGGTCAAGCCCTCCACGGCTCTGAGAGGCTTCTTCACCCTGGACCCTGTAGCTCTTGCTTCTTTCCTGTATTTTATAGTTCTGATCCACAGTCAGTAAATAACCAGTGATTGAATCCACCTGTATCCAATGAGACACATTGAGAACAACACATTCTGTGGCTGTCAATTGTGAACCTGATGTCGGCACTGTCGGCCCGGCCTGGGTTGTCTCCACATGGCCAGACATGAACTACAAATAAGTGAAGGGACACTAAAAAGGAGATGAGAACCTGAGATAGAGAAAACACATGGCAGCACAGCTTAGGTTTGCAAAGTTGCACCTAACAAACCACAAGATTCGATTGCTCTTTTTAACACTCGTGCAACATGATAGGAAAGGAAGCGTAATCGAGAAAGACGACGTCGGTGCGATATTTGAAAACTGGCTGGCACATAGGGGAGAAGGTTTACCACTTCCTAGTTTGACAGGGCCCGATGAACCACATGATTTATTACACAGAGGAAAAATGCTGACTTTGCAAAGTCATGTCAGCATTTATTAGAAAAAGCCAAGGGATTGAGTAACTCACCACTACACTGGAACTCATCCAGGCAGTCTGACAGTAGTAATATGTTGATGAATGACGAGGTAATATTGTAACGATGAGCCAGAGGAAGAGACGTGGAAGTAGAAATGAATATTCCAGATTCTGTGTCATCAGGTTCAGGAAGTCTTTACTTTTGACTTGCTGGAAACATCTCGGTATGTTATATTTCATATTCTGCAGATGTTTAAACACAACAGTTGGCAACATTTTTTGAGGATTTGAGTATTTTATTTATATAACCTGTTTGACACTCGACCGTCTCCTAATTGCCAGTTAACAATATAAACCTTAGGCTATAGTTCCACACACCAACACAAATCCATATACTAATAAGGGCACACATATGGTCTTTCTTTTTGTTTTTATGTTTGAACATAAAGCCAACAAGACAAAGCAAAGATGAATGCACATGCTTCTATCCTGGATGCAGTGTTCTTGTCTTTTTTGTATGATAAATATAAAGGAAATGTTCTTAACTGCTCCATCCTTTTCCTCCTCCTGCAAACAAACTGGAAAAATAAGCAGCCAGAGGTCAGTCAGTTAACAAATGATGTTAAGAGGCATTAACAGCTACTTTTAATTTCACTTCAGACCTGACTTGTGCATTACAACAATTGCTGGATGGGTTTGTTTAATTTCCATTTAACTGCAAGAGGTCAGCAGCCACTGTCAGTTAAAATGGAAAAACAAAAATTAGTCAGTCATCATTCGTCAGGCTGAACACCATATTTAAGTGCCTGTGAATGTTGAGTGAGGCTGTTTCTCAGAAAGTTCTCAGAGACGTTGGTGGTTTGAAATATTAAAATCTGATAACAGGCAGACATGTTATGTACCACACACCACACAAATGCACAGAAACACTCTGCAGATGTTCCTGCACTTACCAATAAATAACCAAACACGAATCAACTCACTTTCACCCTGATCAGTGAGCCGGACCACCGGTAAAAATGTCAGTCAAGATTCTCTCCATCACGCTCCTCCTGCTCTCAATATGTGTGTGCTGCCACTCCTCTGAAGGTAACTATGATCTTACTTTTCTAAAGGAAAAAAGAGATAAAATATATCAAATTGATAACAGCAGTTACAATTTCTGATGTTGGGTCCTAGCTGTTTGTGAAGAGCCTCACCGTACCCTATGGAGACGACGGCTCCCAACTGTTTATGTTTCAGTTTGATGTGCAAAATGAGTTATTTATTTAGTTAAAGACAAAGTGAAAATGAATCCTTTTAAAAGTTTCGAAAATTTGGTGAACTCTCTCATCTATATTTATTGAAAGTTTCTGATTGTTTGTGATTCTCATAACAAACACCTCAGACAATTTTAAACAGAGTCCATTTTTTGTCAGAGACACATGTGAGAAACATGGCACTCAGCCCATCTGCTTTGAAATCTGTGGGTTGCAAATTTGAATTTATGTTTGTTTTGTTTGTTTATCACCAAACTGTCCTAAAAAAAGAGTTTCAAGATGGCTCCCAAGTGTGAGACAGTTTAATGAAAATCTGTAAAACTTTGATTTTCCTTCTAATCAGACTTTCTCAGGTTGTATGAATAAAATTTTAACTCCTACCTCTCAGTTCCAGCTCATCCTGGAAAGAGATGACCGTGCTGCGTTGACGTCACCTACATGAATAAGAGCGCCGAGGTGGTGGGGGAAACATATCGTCAGCAGGCTGCAAGACCACCCTGTGTGAAGGCTATAATGTAAGTCAGCACGTTGTCCTACATACAAACATACAATCTGTATAACCTTCTGTCTTTTATTTACAGTTTCAACACAGGAAACGGAGGACAACTTTGTGCTGATCCTAACGCTCAGTGGGTCAAAGATCGTAAGTTATGCTAACACACAAACACATGAAAAGTATTTGCAGAGAAAATCTGAAGCTCCCTTTGTCTCTCCTTCCTCCTCAGTCACTGCCAACAAGACGAAGGTGTAGTGAAGTGAAGTTCTCTGGTGAAGCATCACTGCCTGTCTCCTTTGAGATCACCTTTAAAAACGTATTTTAACTCGAGCGCTTTCTTAATGTAACTGTTTCTTTCTGCTTTCATTTACATTTACTCTAACCTGTTGAGTAATCCTATTGTTTATTCTAGGTGACGGCTTTAGTCTTTTTTTGGACCAGCTGTTTTCAAATGGATACGTTTTGACTTCCTTTGTTTTTGTCTTTCTTGCTTATTCATGAATTTCTTTCTTTGTATTATGTGTTGATGTGAAGCACATTCTGGCAGCAAAAAATAATATAAAAAAATAAACTTTTGTATTATTGAGCAAATATTTTTTTCTAGTCTTGTTTACTCTTGTCTACTCACAGAAGACAACAAACATATCTCCCAGTAATTTCCCAGAATTGTGCATGATTCCACCAGTGCATGAGCCAATACGATACACTTTTATTTGAGTCATCATCAAGAGTTTCTAATAGAGGTCAAAGCAGTTACTGTAGTGGTTGGAGAGCTTGACTTCAGCCACTAGGAGCTCCTTACTCAGAGAAGTGGGCGCAAAAGGATCAGCTGCTCCTGACACTCAAAGAGTCGAACATCCATGTTTTTTTTAATTTATTATTCACTAGCTGGGCCCAAGTCTTATTTAGGTTTGATATTGTTTTAGTAGGTAAAAGTGAATGCTTTGACATGAGTTGAGCTGTGGTTTGGGGAAGGCCTTGAAGGGGACTGGTGATGGCTCCCGGGCCTGGCAGATCCCAATGCACTAAATAGAAATGAAAAAGTTAACGAATGGAAAACAAGGAGTGAGGGAGGGTGGGGCACGTAGATGAGAATGAACAGCTTGCAGAACTGGGGGAACCTATATAGATGACAACCGGAAGGAGCGTGTTTGGAGGCGTGGTCCTGCTCCTGAAATTCTGATAGATAATCTCCAATTAGTTTTTGTCAGTCAAGTTAAAAAAAATCAGGCCAAAACATTCCACCACTGAAAAGAACATTCAATCACTCCATCTGTTTGATACGGCTGCACACACAGGGATACAAACAAACAAAGAAAAACCTTGAAGGATATTCTGCCTCCTGAGCTACAGCCACCCAGTGATAAACATGAGTAAACCCTCACTAGGTTTTAGATAAAGTGTACACTCACAAACCTGCATTTGAAACGTTGGCTACCATAGCAGTATAGTTTTGGAACATGGCATTTCGGTCTTCTATCTAAAATAGGAAAACAGGAACATAAATAGTACCATCATTGCCAGACCTGGCCCACATCTGGTTGACATACACCCTGCTATGTAGAGTAGAAAAGTGCCATTTAAGAATCAGTCTGTTCACTGTATGAACAGTTTTGTCGTGTTACTTTTGCACTATTATGTTCCGGCACATGTTGTTTTTACATGGCTTGAATAAGGTACACATTAGGCTGACATCTGGGGCCAGAGCTGAAACTGTTCTGGACCAGCAGTGTGTCTGGAACTGGCCCATGGCTGCACACAAATTACACATGGCCCACATACAACAAAGAACGACAGCCCTTTGGTGGCCCAGACCAGGTTTGCCAGAGGTAATCCACACATGGGCCAGCAAAGGACCACCAGTGTGTCTGGCCTTGTGCTGGCCCATGTGTGGGCCACCTCTGGCAAACCTGATCTGGCCCACCAAAGGGCCATCATTCTTTGCAGTATGTGGGCCATGTGTAAGCATATTGTGTGGGCCAGATCTGGGCCATACCAATTTTGCTATGTGGGTACAGCCCTGCTGTAGCAAATATATGCCTGCTCCTGCTCCTCAGCGTCCCCATAACCTGTCTGCTCCAACCACAGCAGAGCTACTTATTGCAGCTGTATTTCACTGACACTAGTCTTTGGGATGCTATTCTCTGTGTCTTCTTTGTTTAATGTAGGATGGCCAGTAACACAGGACTTATTTATTGTTCTTCTTAATGAGAACAGTTGAGGAAGCAGCTAAACTTCATCCATAGTCAGTTTTCCAATTAAATAAAAAAAGCAAACTAATAAATACATTAAAAAAATAATTAAAGATTAAGTTCATAGAAGTGATTTAACTCTCACTAAGCTTATTTCCACTTGGTTGATTGTTACTCAACTTCCACTAGAAAGTGGGTCATGTACATTTTTCAAACCTTACCCTAAAAACATTTCTGCCAATATTGTAACAATACAACTGCTCTGTGCACACAAGAATAACACCACACCACCATTGCTACCATTTCTAAATGAACAGAAATAAACACAAAATAAAATGTTCAGTCAGCACTCGATGTGAATCAGTGGCCTGAGTGCAGTTTCCTATTTTGGCTGGTGTGCAGAGACAGTTAAAACAGCCGTTTGATTCGAATTTCTCTTTTCTCAGCTATGAAAGCAGTGACCTGCTTTCATCATCATCTTTGTTGTTACCACAGACTGATGGTGGATAGTGTTGGCGTACTACAGTGCTAATCTTCATCTTTCTAGTTTCCGTGCAGAGTTTCAGTTTTACTGACATTTAAGTCACCAATTCAGTCTCAGGAAAACAAACAAAACGAACTTTATTTTGCATGAAAGCTGGTGAATATTAAGAAATACTACAATATGCCTAGCTGTGAGCATGTGAAAGACTAAGCAATGCACACATATGAGCACCATAGGAAAATCACTCAGATGTTAGCTACCCTGCTGTTTTAACATTCTCAGTTTAAAAGCACCTATAAAGGTCTGTTTGGGATCATGTGGCGGCACCAGTGATTGACCCATTAATCCAGGGATTACGAGACAATTTACTCCACAACAGATTCCAGTTGTAACCAAGAGTCATGAGGGTCATGCACAAAAGCACAGTTCTTATAGTAAAGAAACACAGGCCTATAAAGTTCTGTGTGTTCAATCTACAGCAAGAATAATGAGGTCTCACAGTTCAGTTGGTCAGCTATCACCTGGACTGGTGAACAACCGCTGGCTTTTTCAAGATAGTGGTTTTAACCAAGAGCTGCTGGTAGATTGCCTTATCTCCAGAGACTACAGAGACTACTTATAAACTGCACTCTGTACAGTTAATACCAATTTGTCAACCTTACTTTTGGCTTTTTCAGAGCCCCAGTACTTTCTAGGGTGCTGTGTCCGCACACTGCATATGCCACTGCCTACTTGGATGATGTCATTATCACACAGTATCACACGGGGACCATAGTGTGTTGTGCTTGGATGACAGCCATGAAGCTAGAGCATAATAGTGACAAGCAAGAGTCAGAGCGATGTTTGGTGAGTGTGTAAAGCAGCAAAGGAAAAGAAGTAAATCCTCTTTGTGAACTGCAGTAAACCTTGTTAGACTACACGTTTTAGGCTTCTTTCTACTATTTTATGGCACTCATCCTGTCCAATGACCAGTGATTTCATAAACTTGTATCCCACTGCCAACAAGGCTTTCTGTCCTCCAGGTTCAGAACTACAGATCCTGTGGCTGTGGGGTGTAGTGAACCTAGCCTGAGACATCACCACCATACAGTCAGACATGGACTACACACAAGAGTTTTTGACTCCATATCTGTCCTTTTTGTGTATAATATGAAGCATTGTGTCAATGAAGGAATGCTATGTATATAGAGTGAAAGATGGCTGAGGTGGTTAGAGATCAAACTTCAGTCAGAAAATGATGTGGTTTAATTTAAAGATACATGGCACCTATTTTTATTGTTGTATTTCCAAACCCAAACTTTATATTTTGCATGTTTTCTGCATTTCTTGATTTTGCATCTGCATGTTTTTTGTCTGTGGTCACTTTGCACTAGCAGTTTTAGTGTAGTCATTTTGTACCTCTGCGTTATGCCTGTATTTTTTTAGTATTTAAAAAAGAAAGAACGTGGAAACAAAGCACAAGTTTGCAAAGTTTTTATACTCATGCAACATGTTTGGAAAGGAAGCAATATAAAGAAAGACTGTCAAAAATGCCACGAATATCATATTTGAAAACTTGTGCATAGGTGAAAAGATTTACCACTTCCTGATTTGAGGGGGCCTAAGGAACCACATGACTTATGATACAGAGGAAAGATGTTCATTCTCGAAACTCGTCATCATTTATTATAAAACAGAAGTGACTAAGTGACAGAGCACTACACTGGAACTCATAACGACAGTTTAAGAATAGTAATATGCTGATGATTAAAGACGTAGTAGTATATTGTAATGATGGGCCAGAGGCAGAGAGGTGGAATTGAAAATGAATATTTCAGATTCTCTGTTATCAACTTCAGCAAGTCTTCAATTTTAAAGGTTACTGAACTTGCTGGAAACATCTCAGAACATTTTTTGTTACATTTGGTATTCTGCAGAAACACCAAATACATATCCACGCTCGTGGCTCAAGAGTTGGGAGTTTGGCTTGTAAACGGAAGGTTTAGTCTTGGTCGTTGTGTCCTTGGGCAAGACAGTTCACCTGTTGCCTACTGGTGGTCAGAGAGGGCTTAGTAGCCCCAGGGTCCGGTAGCCTCGCCTCTGTCAGTGCGCCCCAGGGCAGCTGTGGCTACAATGTAGCTGCCATCACCAGTGTGTGGATGACTGAATGTATAAAGCGCTTTGGTGTCCTTAGGGACTAGAAGGTAGAAGTGTAATAGACTGATTATAGTAGTCGATTTCACAAAAACAAATTGTAAAAAATCTAATATTTAAAGACAGTGCTGGAGATGCTGAAAATGGGAAAACCTGATAAAAACAACTGAAACTTAGATAGATAAATGATTTTAATCGATTTTATTAGAACACAGTTCTGCAAAGGTCTAAAGAAACTATATTAAAAAGCTCAACTTAACTTACAACATTTAGTGCTAGCTGTGGGCTACACGGGGAGTCAATCTACACTAAGGCTACGTCCACACTAATGCATTTTCATTTGAACACGCATCGTTTTCTCTCCGTTTTGGCCTCCCGTCCACACTGAGACGAAAACACCGCGTTCTGAAAACGCACTCGAAAACGAATACTTTTGAAGACGGTGCTTTCGCGTCACAGTGTGGACAGTGAAAACGCAGACTTCTTAAAATGATGACACATGTTGGTCATATGATGCAGTCATGTGACCAATTAAACTAAGATAGCGGAGGGCATTATGCAGCAGTTGTTTTGTTTGCTCTCAATTTTGACAGCCCTATCAAAGATTAATATCAGTCTGTACATGCTCCAGATAGCTTTTCCTTAAATTCTATAATTCTCACTCACTTTTGCAACTTTGTACTTTTGTGTTGCTCACACCAACAACTGCACCTCATTGTCTCCACCAGTGTGTGAATGTGAGAGTGAATGAATAGTGGAATTGTACAACTCTTTGAGGGCCCCGAAAAGCACTATATAAATGCAATCCATTATTATTATTATTATTAATATTGTTAGTCCATTTAAAAAACTCAGGGCTTTTGCTCGACATTTTGCAAAGAGCCAGAAAGTAAATAAAAAGGCAGACAGAAATGAGGCAGGTCAAATCTTCTTGCGTATCCCGCATGCGTAGTACTGGAACATAAGCGTTTTCATCTGTTTCAATGTGGATGCACAACTCTGTGAAAACGACTGAAAACGCTAGTGTGGACACTGTGCAGTCATTGAATTGACCATGAAGTTCTCTGTATATCAACGTATTCTACAGTCAAATTAGAGGCCATCAGTCTGAATACTAAAGCTTGTCTCACTCAAAGGGACATTGATCCCAAGCCCCTGTAGCACTAAATGAAACCCTAAATAAAAGAATCCAAATGGGTCAGCTTAACAGCTTAATGTAAACAAGAAAATCAAAAGAATTTAATTTAATGGTTTAGATTGCAAGAAAAAGTTTAAGTTGTGAGGATTTAAGATTAAATGTATCTCGATAAGGACCCAAAAAGTCAGTCAGTTATGCAAATGTGGAGAAATGTGCATCAGAGTCATCATGAATTACTTTTATTTCCATTTGAGTCCTGATTCATAACAATCACAACAATTAATTCAATATTTTTCTTATGAACTCCAACAGATAAACAGTCACTGTCAGTGAAAATCGAAAAACTGAAATCTTCAGGGGTCTAGATAGACATCATTCATGACAATGCAGGTGAGTCAGTCACTGGGCTGTACACAAGTTTCTGTGAACTTTGTGTATGTGAGGCTGTTTCTCGGAAAGCTCAGAGTGAGATGTTGGTGGTTTGAAATAGAAAAATCTTCCTGACAGGAGGCGGAGGTGTGATATGTCACAACGACACACACACAAATATACAAACCTATAGAAAGACGTCGTCAGTCGTGCCTGTAGATGTTCCTGCGCTTATAAATAAATAGCTAAGGAATCAACTCGCATAATTACAACCTGATCAGTGAGCCAGACCACCGGTGAAAATGTCTGTGAAGATTCTCTCCGTCACTCTCCTCCTGCTCTCAATGTGTGTGTGCTTCAGCTCCTCTGCAGGTAACTATACTTCTCCAAAGACATATAAAATTGATTAAGTAGCTACTTTTACAGCAATTACTTACTTTTTGGTGAAAGGGGGTGGACTCTCATGGGTTTCACTAGGCAACGACTCCGCTAGTTTCTCTCACCACAAACCTTTACTTCTGGTATCTGCTCATTCAGTACTTTTAAACAGTCTTTTCAGCATTTACACTCTTGCGTTCTATCCACCAAACTCCAGACATCCCTGAACGTGCAGTCAGGCATGACATTTTAAAAGGCGTCCTTTACATTGAAATTTAGGAGAAGGAGATTTTACATCATTCTCCTGACTTTTCTTTTGATTGGGAAATATTTTCATTTGATGTATAGTGATTATACATTTATGCATATCTACATGCAAATGTGTACTTCCTTTGATTTATGGGTTCTGTCTCATGATGCTAAGCATCCCTCGCACCACCCATTCAACTATCATACAAAATACCACAGTGGATGCAGGGGTTCCATTTCAGCTATATGAGCACTCTGTAAACAAATCTTAATGCTGTTTAGTTTTCAAGCTTTCTGCTGTGAGAGGTGCACATTGTGACTCATTGCATAACTATGATAATGTCTTAATACAAACAGGAAATGAAAGACACAGAGACAGAACAGCATGATAAGTTGCAAATGTGCGATAATGATGTTCACCATTCAGCTAGCTGCATATCTGAATTTTGTCTTTGATAAAAGAATGATGTTAATAAATGAAGCTTATTGCCTCATATTCTAGCCAATGTTCTTTATTGACAATTAATAACAATAAGAACAATTCAAGACTGAAAATTCATTTGCAAGATCATGTCTACCAATTGTTTACATTTCAATTTGATGGGTAGGAGTTGAGTAAAGTAAAAAAAATGAAAGCAAAAGTAATTTCTGGAACAACATCCAGCTTTTGTTCATCAAATCCACATCCGGCACATCCATTTAAACTGGAAGTGGATGTCAACACGACAGAATCAGACGCCGCTCAAGAAGTGGAACGTCTAAGTTCAATAAACATCAAATATTCCACCACTTTAAAAGAAGCTGTCGCACTTCGTAGGGATATAAAATCCTCACATTCCTGTTCCACATGTAAAATTACAGTAAGTGTCTCACATATAAAACGGGAGTCAAATCTCACCTCTGTTTAATTATATTTATGGAATATGGTCCTGGTAACAAAAACAGTTACACACTGTCAATGATGAACGTAATTACTAGAGTCTTAAGATGAGCCCCAAGCGGTGAGACCTTCTACTGCAAATACTCTGTTGGCCCACTGTTTCTGTTTTATGAAGATGTTGAAGAACATACTTTGCGAAAACATAGGTCCATATGAGTTACTATTTTCAATGCACTTTGAATGAAAATGTTAAAATTACTTTGAATAATCAAAGTGTAAAATGTGTGATGCACAAAAAAGCCTGCTTACTGTCACGTAATTTTAGGTAACATTTCAACAGCTATGTTGTGTTTAGTGATGTAAGGAGTTTCATCACATTTTAAACCTGGAGTTAACTTTGGTTTTCCTTCTAATCACACTTTTGTCAGGTAAGATAAATCCGTTTTAACCTCCTTCCTCTAAGGTATCCGTGGTCCTACGAAGAAACGCCCTTGCTGCGTTGATGTTACCAACCTCGATATGAGCCCTGAGGTGGTGGGGGAGACATATCGCGAGCAGGCTTCATCATATCCCTGTGTGAATGCTATAATGTAAGTCAGCACATGTTGTCCTACACGCAAACATAAACACATGCAATCTCTAAAACATTCTTTTTTTACAGTTTCAACACAGAATATGGTCAGCTTTGCGCCGATCCTGACGCTCAGTGGGTCCAGAATCGTAAGTTGTGCTAACACACAGACACACAAACACATTGAATGTATTTACAGAGAAAATCTAAAGCTCTCCTTTGTCTCTCTTTCCTCCTCAGTCACTTCCACAATGAAGAAGGTGCAGTGAAGCACAAGTTCTCTGGTGAAGCATTGCTGCCTGTCTGTATCATCTTTGGCCTCACTTTCAAAGATATATTCAAATGAGAATGCTTCCTAAAAACCTTTCAGATTAATTATATTACTGTTACCCTGTATTTAATTCTTGGTTTTCACATCAGTCTTTCATGGTGCCAACCATTTTTTTAAAAGTTAGCATTTAAGCGCTGTCTTTCTTTGACCTTTTTCTTGCTTATATGTGCACTTCAGTTTATTATGTATTTATGTGAAAAAAAACCCAAAAAAATAAACTTTATTATTGTCCAAATATTTTCCTGCTATTTAAATACCCATTAGACTCTCACAATATGTCATACACATATCCCAATAATTTCCCAGAACAGGTATCCCCTGGTGTTTTCAATTGAGCACAAACTGTATAACCCGATATGATACACTGTTTAAGTTATTGAAGCCCACTTTGATCACTAGGAGCTCTTTTCTCGGGGTCTTAGGAATGGTAGGACACTAGAATGTTTTTTTCCAACCTATTTAAGCCATGTCTTAGCTCAATGATGAACTTTAAGTAAAGTCTGTAGCGTGAGCGTGTCTCAGAGTGCAAAATCATCCTTCTGTTGCACTCCACATCTGGCACATTTAAACTAGAAGTGGATGTCAACACAACAGAATCAGACGCTGCTTTCATGCAGGAGGATGCTCAAGAAGTAGCACATCCGAGTTCAATAAACATCAAATATTCCACCACTTAAAAAGAAACCCACACTTCCTAAAGACATAACTTCCTCATATGCTGTTCAGCATAGATAATTACAGTAAGTGTCTGAGATATATCTGATGGCTCCATGTGAAAGAAAAGCAAACCCCTTGTAGGTTGTATTTTAAGGCGAGGGGTGTTACAGCTCAGGGTTTTTGGGCCCCCTTCCCTTTTTTTTACTGTTTGTGCCAATTCGTGTGTGCAGCCCCTGCTGCAGATAGGTGCCTGCACGTGTTCCTAAACCTACCTTCCTATTCTGACTGCTCCTCCTGGTTCCCTGCTCCACCCACAGCAGTGCTACTCATAGAAGGTGTTTTAAATGGATTTTGATTTAAAGCAACTCTGATTTCATAACTCTTTTTTTGATCGTAGCTAGTGCAAGGCCAGTCAATGTCTGATATTTTTAAATCCCTGCAGGACGTTTGTGCTCTGTGATAAACTGTGATAAAACATCAGGAGGCTGGAACAGGTTTTTTATATTCTGTCACTCGACACTGATGCCAGTCAATGCTTCTCCAAGGTGTCAGTTATGCTGCACACACACACACACACACACACAC
>NW_005187956.1:98024-99263 GCF_000239375.1 Pundamilia nyererei
AGGATTCAGATTTGTTATAACTTGGACCAGTGATATCCAAGGTATTGACAAGGGCCCTCTGGTGGACTGTAAAGGTACTGTAGGTGTGCAACAGTAATAACAGAAGGGTGTACAGTTACAAATTTATATTAATTAAATTTTTTAAAAAGTGAATAAAAACTGGTAATAGTTAGTTATTTACATTATTTCAAAGTGATCCAATACCAAGCAAATGCAGCGCCAGCATTGCTGATGCCAAGGCTTTTAACTTATAAAGGCATAGGGGAGAGCAGTGTGTTATGATTTATGAGATTAATTGTCAGTTTGATAATTCTGCATCAATTGTGCAAAATGATTTTTCCACTAAAGCAACTAAAATGTGGACACAGGAAGGCAGCTGGAAGTAACAAAAGGCAAGCCCTTTACTTAGCTGAACTAAGACCAGTGAACTGAACAGCACACTGTGACAAAGGACAAGTGGAGGCAGGGACAATGTATACACAGGAGGGCAATTAGGAGTCTGGTAACAGCTCAGAAGTCAGTGTTTATTTGTAAGTATTAAGCAGTTTTATGACATCTGAAAGTTTCCTTCCTATGGAATTTTTCTCAGGGCAAATATATAAATATTTAAACTTTCCTTAGATGGAAGAGCTGTGGGAATGATGTCCTCCAAACTCTACAAACAAATGTCAACACTCTTTAATTTGCCTTAATTTTTCTTAAACATCCAAGAATTTTCAGATCAAGAAAATTTGCTCATTGGATCAAATTGTGCACGTCTTGCAGGACAAGGATTGGCTCACTCTACAGAACTTATTGAATTCTGATTGGATCTTGTCTCACCTAAACGTTTTCATCGACATGCATTTCATTATAATTTTTGTCCTTGTGCTTGTCATAAAAAGGGTTGTTGATGAAATTTATGACAAATTATTAAGACTTAATAAAAAATGTTAAAAAAATATATTATTTATTGCAACTGCAACCTGAACACTAAACTGAAATTTCCTCCACAATGGTATGAAACCAGTGAAGTAAAATAAAAATGTGTTTCTTCAGCATGTGAAAAAAACCTTTATTTATTCTGTTAAACCCTTCTATCAAAAACATGATAACAATGACAGTCAATCAAACAAACAAACAAATAAATGCTTTCAATCGGACATGTATGTGTGGGGTATGTGATACTCCACTGCTTTTTGCATTGATTGAAACTTTTTGGATGGTTTGTAAAAATTCTATACATATCAGCTGTAATGA
>NW_005187956.1:100190-102494 GCF_000239375.1 Pundamilia nyererei
ATTTGCAGTTAAAAGATCAAAATGATCCCACACAGCAGAAACGTTTCTTTTTCTTTCGGGCTCCATTTTGTTATGGAGAGAGATGTGTATTTTTTATTATTTTTTTTACCTTTGTGAGAGTAATTTTGTGGGTTTTTTGGTGGCGACTCATTCCGTTGGCAGATGCAGATGCGGTACCTTTTAAAGACAGTTTGGTGCGTTGGCAATGAGCGATACAGCAGCTGTATCGATCACCTGACTTTTTCTTAAAGCGACGCACGCACTGATACAGGTTTCGCTCTGTGAGCTTGATACATGCGTCGGTGCGTCAGTGTTGCTGGACCCATCACTACTAGTGAGGGTTTACTCATGTTTACCACCGAGTGGCTGTAGCTCAGGAGGTAGATTGGAAGGTTGGTGGTTCGATCCCTGCCTCCTCCAGTCTGCATGTCAGGTATCCTTGGGCAAGATACTACCCGAAGTTGCTCTTTGATGCATCCAGCAGAGTGTGACTGTGTATGAATGTAGTTAGGAAGCACTCAGTTTAGTGGAACTGACTGGGTGAATATAGCATGTTGATCCACATGAAACCTGAAATGTATTTCTGAAATTAGATGTCATTGATAATGTGCACACTGGAAAATTAAAACTGTCAACACAAGACTTTATATTAATGTCACACCATCATGCATTAGTAAGTGTGTGTGTGTGTTGATAGAGGTTTTATTAATATTTATTTCATATTGTAATTCATGGTTAATTCAGAGAGTTACTAGATGCTAGTTAATTATTTTGACCTCATCTAAGGTGAGACCTATTTTTACCTTATGAAGCATTTATTAATGAAAAAGTACACTTGAACACTTGTTCAAGTGTACTTTTTCTGCCATCTTCACAACAGAAAAATGACACAGGCAAAGCACAGAGATACAGAACATACAAATAGTCGATTTTGTATATGGTTGTTTCTGTCTATGGTTGCTTTGCACCTCGTAACCAGTTTGATTGTGTAGTAAATTCAGTCTCTTTGCTGTCTTTCCACATGTTTGTACATTTTGAAATGCAGTCGGAGTTGTTTTTTATGTCATTGTGATGTCTGTGTTTATTTCGTGTAGTCTCGTATGTAGTATGTTTTTATTCTTTTTTTGTACATGTTCCCATTTTGCTAACATATCAATATTAAAGTCACACAAAAACAAAAAGAAAGAGAGAGAAACATGTTGGTACATCTCAGGTTGGCAAAGTTGCGTCTGAACAAACCACAAGATCTGATTGCTCGGAACGTTTTTAGACTTGTGCAAAATGTTTGTAAAGGAAACGTGATCATTAAAGACAGACAAAGATCTAACCAACGTTGTCACTTTTTATTTTTATGATTTTTAAGCATCATAATTGTATACAATGTTCTTAAAGGAATTTTCCAACCACTCGTTCATTAAGCAGTCACAGACCATCAAATTCAGAAAGATATTTCTCGCAAACCAACTTCCCACACTCAAATAATAAAAACAGGAAAGAAACTATTGCTTCTATCTTATCTTTGCTTTACCTAGAAGCTTTTTAAGTTTCGTTAAGACAGAAAGTAAGATAAACACACCTTCGTACTACGACGTCAAATAAAGGAAGCAAACTTAACAAAAATTGCAGAAAATATATTTATAGATGAAATATAAAAAGTCTGTCAGTCATGCAAATGACTATATATATATATGTGCATCAAGATTGCTAAAATCATCATCAGCACCTGTTATGTTAATTAAGGCCTGACTTTTAAGAATGACAACAATTACTGTGTGGATTTGTTTAGTTTCTGTTTAAGTGCCAGAGATGAACACTCACTCACAATACACAAACTATTGGGATCAATCATCAGGCTGCACCATATTTAAGTGTCTGTAAACTTTGTGTATGGGGCGCCGCTTCTCAGAAAGCTCTCAGTGAGATGTTGTGGGTTTGAAACCCAAACACCTTCCTGATAAGAGGCAGAGATGTGATATGCCACGCCATCACATCTTTAGCTCTGCCTGTGGATGTTGCTGCACTTACCAATAAGTAACCAAACACGAATCAACTCCTACAGCATAGTTTTTAAACCTGATCAGTGAGCCAGTCCACCAGTGAGCATGTCTGTGAAGATCCTCTCCATCACTCTCCTCCTGCTCTCACTGTGTGTGAGCTGCCACTCCTCTAAAGGTAACTATGCTCTTACTGTCTAAAGGAAAACAAAGCTATTTGTGATGCTGGGGTACACTTGTGACTTTGGGGGTTTTATTGGGTATGACTGCTCTGTAAGGACTCTCACATTTTCTTTAATTCAGTCACATT
>NW_005187956.1:102514-103052 GCF_000239375.1 Pundamilia nyererei
TGCTCTGTAAGGACTCTCACATTTTCTTTAATTCAGTCACATTCTGGTTGATTGGTTAATATTATTTTTGCAGTTTATTGGGCAGGACGACTGTGTAAAGAGCACAAACAGTGCTATTCTGCCATAGACATCTCTGAATGCTGTTTTCGGAACAACATTTGGTTTGTGAGTCATGGCATTTTTAAAATATGCCCCTTACATAAACAGTTGGTCTTGGATGTTTTCCCCCCCCTAATTTTTCTTTTTTTTCAGTGACTGAAATTACTCAGGTGGCACGGTGGGTGCAATTGTTCCAAATACACCCTGTAACCAAATCTTAATGCCGTCAGGTTTTTTGTTTTTTGTTATATCTGCAAACAGGAAATAACAGACAGAGAGTATACCATGATATTTTTTTTACCATTCAGTTACCTGCACATATTTGTTTTATTTAAGATTTAAAAAATGATCTACTAACCATTACTAATAACAGGAGCTTTCTGTTTATTCTCATTCTCTGGAAAAATAATCTTCACTGGCAAATAATTACAACAAGAGC
>NW_005187956.1:103759-106289 GCF_000239375.1 Pundamilia nyererei
ACCTACTTTTTCTGTTTAAAGAAAATGTTGAAGAACATATTGTGTTATATGAGAGAACATAATGCACTTTGACCATTTAATGTAATTTCATCATTTTCTTGTAAACTGTAAAATGATTTCAGAGTGAGGCACAAACAACGCCCATTTTCTCACACGTCAGGTAACATTTCAAAAGGCATCTCTTGTTTAGTGGCGTAAGGAGTTTTATCAGACTTTAAACTGAAGCTAACTTTGATTTTCCTTCTAATCAGACTTTCTCAGGTCAGATAAATCAGTTTTTATCCTCCTACCTCTCCGATTCAGCTCGTCCTGGAAAAAGACAACCGTGCTGCGTTGACGTCACCAACATGGATAAGAGCGCCAAGGTGGTGGGGGAAACATATCGTGAGCAGGCTGCAAGACCACCCTGTGTGAAGGCTATAATGTAAGTCAGCACGTTGTCCAACATACAAACATACAATCTGTATAAACTTCTGTCTTTTATTTACAGTTTTAACACAGGAAACGAAGGACAACTTTGTGCTGATCCTAACGCTCAGTGGGTCAAAGATCGTAAGTTATGCTAACACACAAACACACACAGAAATAAATGAAAAGTTTTTGCAGAGAAAATCTAGAGCTCCCCTTTGTCTCTCTCTCCTCTTCAGTCACTGCCAGAATGACGAAGCAGCAGCTTTTTCCCCTGCTTACTCTGTGTTTATGTGATTTAAAAAAATAAAAATAAAAAAGGTGTCTGGCACAGCTGTGAGTCATCATTATATTGTGCCTCTCCTATTTCAGACAGACGCATGCTGGGACCAAGCTGTGTAATTACAAGAGCTGACCGGGCAATACTGTACAAAGCAGTAAACAGTGTTAATAAAGAAACGTGCATTAAATGAGAAATGCTGTGTCCATGGTGCATGAGCTGTGTCCCCTACACTTGGATGTCAGACCCACAGCGTATGCAGCAGAATGAAGCAGAATGGGTGGAGAAATACGCATCCCTTAACCCTTGGGATGGATTGATCTGGGTTTAATCAATTGTTTGGCAGTGTTTTGGGAAGTATCATGACAGGTGGTGTCTGTGCTGTCCTCAATGGTGAGCCAAGATTATCCGACACTGTACAGGGGAGGGGGGGGCACAATAGAAGCCTGCGTGTGTCAGACTATATGTGTTGTGCTTCCACAGTAGCTGCACCATTACACTGTCACTCTGGCTTCTTACATTACTGGTATAGCTCCGATTCTGGTATAGCTCCAGCACTCTCTCTAGCACTGTGTTTGTATTGTTTCTTGTATTATATAAGTCTCATAATCATACAAAATGTGCTTAAAGAATTTTTCCAACGACTCATTCATTATGCAGTCACCCTATCACACCATCAAATTCAGAAAGATACTTCACAAAAAACCACTTCTTACACTCAAATAGTGAAAAGAACAGGAAATAAACTATTGCTTCTATCTTATCTTTGCTTTACCTAGAAGCTTTCTAAGTTTCATTAAGACAGAAAGTAAGATAAATGTACCTTTGTACTACCATGTCAAATGTAAAATGAAGAAAGCAAAGTTAACAAAAACTGGAGAAAAATTAAACTGGAATAACCAAATAAAGTATTCACGGAAGAGGATTTACATTTATTAAGATTATGTTAAAAAAAATCCTTTACTTCCCGAGATGCTCATTCACCATCTTCCTGAACCACGTTCTGTTGCAGTTCAACAATCGAATCAAAGATGCCAATGCCAAGATCGCCCAATGGTATCTAACCTCACAACAAATTGAAACAAATGAGCGTGCTGTGTGTGCAAAAGCGCGACAAAAATTATCTGTCCTTTTATAAACTACACAGTAGTGCCGGTCATTAGCTGCTAGCTAACTGGGTAAGGCTGTCATGGGTCTGTAGTTCTGTCCAACTTTTTAGGGAACATATTTCATTTTAAAGTACGTTCCAGGGATTTTTCCTGCCTTTCTGGAGGACTTATATTTCACTAAAATGATCCTTCAGCACTCTCAGCAGCAGCAGCAACCCCCCAGCAGCAACATTGTAACCATCAGGCAAAATATAGGCTACGCTTGCTTTGCAATCATCGCCGCCTGATGATGGTGATATAGCACGATGTGATTCAGTATAACATTCGTGATGAATGCGGTTTGCTGTTATCCAGTCTGGTTCCATGTGCCCAATTTTAACTTTGAAAATCATCTCTGCACAGCTCTGCTCTGGCTCTCGGATGTGGAACAATTTTAGGGTGTATTAAAAAGCTTTGGGCCATTTTTATTTACACATTTAAAACCACATCACAACATTGTGCGTGTTCTTTGTCTTTTTTGACTATGTCCATGGTTGTTTTCTGTCTGTCGTAGCTTTGCACCTCTTAGCAGGGTTGTCTGTGAAGTCATTTTGTATCTCTTTTCTGTCTTTCTACATATTTGTAGGTTTTGAATTTCTTTATTTTTATTGTTTGTGGAATCTTTAGTAATTTAAGTTGTATTTTTATTCTCGTTTTGTGCATGTACCCGTTTTGATAACCACAAACCACTAAC
>NW_005187956.1:113319-117030 GCF_000239375.1 Pundamilia nyererei
TGGCCTGGGAACGCCTTGGTATTCCCCCGGATAAGCTGGAGGAGGTGGCTGGGGAGAGGGAGGTCTGGGCCTCTTTGCTTAGGCTGCTGCCCCCGCGACCCGGCCTCGGATAAAGCGGATGAAGATGGATGGATGGATATTATGTTTCCATAACTTACCGTACTATGCTGGCACAGTGTGCAGTGGTTTCTTTCAAGCTAATTCACTCTGTAGGCAGATGTTGATGCTGTTTCTGAGTGAACAGGGACATAGCCTCAGTTATAAAAGTAACTACCAGAATAGTGAGAATATGTGATTCACAACTTCAGAAAATCGGACTCATGAAGCTGTTTTTCATCAAACTCAAACAATTATTGCACACTTTCTGTAAATCAAATAAACTTCATTTCACTTCTCAAATATCACTGTGTGTGTCTCCTATATGATATATTTAACTGACATTTTTAACTGACATATATTTAACGATTTATACAGGAAAATAATGACTATTAACAACGTTACCCAAACTTTTGTATCCCACGGTATAATGATAACCACTGCAGCCAAAAAGAGTGCCTGACGAGCCAAGTTGTCAGTAAGCTGTTAAGGCTCGTCTGTACACTGTGTTCGTGTTTTCCTCCGAAACAATAAGTTACGTTGGAGCAGCCTTTCAACGCCTCTCTCTGTCTCTCACTAGCAAAGTTGACCCAGACAACAAAGTAAAGCTAGTTTTTGGCTACGAGCCCGACACGGAACCCGATGTATTGGCCAGAGGTCCCTTTACTACGGTTCGGAGCTGCGGACCTGTTTTATATACGTGCCGCATAGTTTTCGATGCGAGATCACTGCAAAAAGTACCTAATGTTGGGAACAAAAAAGGCCATTAACTTGCATGACTAATATTTGTTTAATGGTCACATTGGCATTCACTTTGATTTTCATAAAGACTTTTCTCAATCCAGAAATTAATTTTTAACCTTCTTCCTCTCAGCTCATCGTCGTCCTACAGTACCGCGACCATGCTGCACTAGCGTCACCCAACGCGATTTGAGCACTATGGTGATGGGACAAACGTATCGTGAGCAGGCTGCATCAGGTCGCTGTGTGAAGGCTATAATGTAAGTCAAAACATGTTGTCCTCCAGAAAAACATAAACACATACAATCTGTATGACCTTCTCTCTTTTATTTCCAGTTTCAACACAAAGGAAGGACAGCTTTGTGCTGATCCAAACGCTCAGTGGGTCAAGGATCGTAAGTCATAGAAATACAGACACACAGAAATACACAAAAAAAATATTTGCAGAGAAAATCTGAAGCTCTCCTTTCTCTTTCTTTTCTCTACAGTCATTGCCAAAATGATAAAGGTGAACCAGGGAAGCACCTGCCTGCTACATCAGTATTTTCACCATCTTTAAAGGCAAGATGGTGAACTCATTGGAGTTCTGGCTTTGTGTCTTTTTTCTTGCTCATATAGGAATTTCTTGTTGTGTTTTTATGTGTTTACACAAAGTACATTTTGGCTTTAAAAAACTACATGAAAATAAACTTTTGTTTTATAGCACCAGTTTGTTCTTGTTTTTTGAATGCACACCAAATTCATAAAAATATCCTGATACATTCCCAGAATTAGATTCCCTTGGTGTTTTCAGTTGAGCTCAATAATCTAGTATTATGCACTTTTATTTGAGTTACGTTTGCCCCTTAGGGGTCCTGAGACAGATTGGCATGGGTTTAACAAACTGGTGGGACAATCCTTGGGGATATGCTTACGATAGCTAGGATGGTATCTGTGCTGTGTTCAGCAGCAATGCCAGGCTATCCGACACTTCTACTGGGGAAGTAGCACCAGCCCTAATGTAGCATAGCCAACTCCCATTTTGTAATGAAGGATAGATTGTACAGAGTGAGGCGTTACACTCCCACTGCAGAGAAACACACCCAGTTTTTGGAGCCTAAAGCCCACTGGGAATTAATCTTCCAGGCAGCTCATTATAACCTGATATCTGGTCACAGAGGATATGAGAAAACTCTGGATCGAGTTAAAGGTCAATTGTATTGGCCAGGCATTCCAGGAGATGGGTGTCAGAGGTGTGCATCCAGCCTGGATAGCAGTTAGTAAACCAAATGACCATTCCAAAGGGCCTTTGTGTCCTGTTTGAGTGTATTGGTATGGACCTCATTGGGCCTATTTACTGGCATGCACAGGGCTATTGTTTTGTTTTAGTAGATCGTACACAATACTCTGAACCAATTAGAAAAAGAAAAAGACCTTGAAGTCCATGATTCATACATTAATTCAAGAGGGTCGATGCCACTGGGGTCGCTGGCTAGAACCTCTGTTATTTGCAGTGCAGGAGGTGACCCTGGCTTTCATGGGATTTTCTCCATTTGAACTCCTGTTTGTCAGGAAACCTCAGAAACATCATATGTTAAATCGATATTAAGATAGCGATTTGGGTTGGTATGTGGGACTGTAGACTTAGATTTATAAAGTTAAATGCTAATTATATGATATGCGAGTAAAAGTAATGTGAGAAGCAGTGCAACAAATTACTTTCGCTTTCGAGTACTTAAGTAAATGTTTTTATTAATATGACACTTATAAATATACTTATTGAATTATTAAGTTTAATCTTCATTTAGCAGTCATACTGGAGAGTTAGACACTCACACCATCAAATTAAGGAACATGTCTCTTACAAACCTATTTCCTACTAAATAAACAGGAAATAAGCTTTTGTGGTTGTCTTATCTTTGGTTTGACTATTTCTACAAGTGTAGTTTAAACAGGAAGTAACATAAACTCAAATATGTATTACCATATCAGATAAAGAACGCAACCTAAGAAAAAAGTGCATAAACGTTTGTGGGAACAAGCAAAATAAGAAGAAAGAGGAATGGCACAAAGCAAGTTTCACAATCATTAAACTGATTATGTTGAAAGACTTTAATGACGGGCTTTTTAAGGCAGGTATGTACACTAAACCTTCCTCTTGCTGCAAGAAAAATGAGAAAATGGGAACGACAGCAACACGACTTTAAACAACCTCTAATTATTCCAGTTATGAAGTAGTAATAGATGAGGTAATAACACAAAGTTTCACTTAATTACCAGTTAACAATATAAACCTAACTTAGCCTACAGTTCCGAACAACAGCACCAATCCCTACCCTGATGAGGACTCACATAGTATTGTTTGGATTTTAACTTATGAACACAAAGCTGAACACAAAAAGTTAAGTTACTTCTAGGAGTATGAACAGGTAAAACCTAAGGCTGCACAACTGCCTGTTCATCACTGCCTTTGTTACCTGCTGAAGATCAGCGGCTAGCATGCTCTCAACTTCTTGGCTAGCTTTGTGTTAGCATGTGGTCTGTGCAGATGTTTGCAAAGAGCCCAAGTTACGTTGGCAATTTAATGCAGTTCTTCTGTCCTGGATGCAGTTTGCACTTTTCCATACTTTTGTGCTTTTGTGCAATAAAAATAAAAGTAATCTCCATATCTGTATTCCTCAAAAGCTGTATCACTGTACTGCACCACCAAGTTCCTCCTCCCAAACACAAACTGAAATCAGATGATTGCAGCACAAGTAAACCGAAAGAAAAAAGCATTTTGTTTGCCGATAGCTGCATATAAATCAATATAATTGTAACCGCAAAATAATTACTGAATGTAGTCCATTAACGGGTTACATTGCAGCATTATTGAAAAAATGCAATTCAGTAATG
>NW_005187956.1:151064-156142 GCF_000239375.1 Pundamilia nyererei
TCCTGAAACGCAAGACTGCCACACATCTGTTCGACCAACGCCAGTTAATCTGGAACCAAGAAAGCTGGCAAAAAATTTTTTTTGCACATGAAACCCGAGAAGTTGTACTTACATCTTATGCCATTAACTTGCCCTAGGTCAAGGTTTCCTTCCACATATAGCTTTGCAAAAATTGCATAAAAAGCACTTGAAGCAACAAAAACATAACATTCCGGAAACATGCTTTGCCGATCTGATCAGCTGTTCAAAACACTTCTTACATTGGAATAGACGTCAGGCGAAGTATGGCATGTCCGCCATTACGTGCCCGAAACTGCAAGTGATGTCATTATTGCGGAAAATGTATATATATATTTTTTTATCTTTGGGCCCTATAAGCATAAAGCCATGTTTGACTTTATGCTTTTCTGAATAGTTTCTGGGATGTTTAGAACTCAAATTGCACTGCTGTGTCGGCTAAGTACTGTTTAGAATACCAGAATAGGGAGGATGGTGTAGTTTATTAGATTGATACATATATACCAAAATGACATAGTATATCACTGTGACAACAGCGTTTGTTTTCATTCAAAGGATTTATGGTTTTTCCTATAATACCTGGTGGGCCAGTCTCTAGTCAAAATGCCCGGGCCGATTTTTTGTCCCAGTCCAGCCCTGTTGATAAGGTATACAATAGTATACTGTTAATTCTGGTCTAACTGTTTTCATGAACCATACTGGATAGAACTACTTATTTTAGTGCCAAAGGGTTGTTATACAATGCTGGGTTAGACATTGTTTGTTTTGTTCCTTTAATAAGATTTACTAGTAATTTCTTTTATTGTGTCAAATGTGTCAGAGTAAATATTGGACATGGTGGATTTCTTTCTATATTTTTTTTTGTCACTTAAAATTATTTTATTCAATTGTAGTTACTTTAACAACTGTCGCTAAAACGTGGGTGAATAGTTCCTCGGTTTAGGGTGGACCTGTTCCAAGAAGACGGCGGAAGTATTTGGGGGTTAAGGGATGCTTGTATGTTCTTACACAGGCAGGGGTGTGGGAAGGGTTGTGCTCTCAAATCGGTAAATTCTCAACATGGTACAACGTTTTTTTCTTTTTGTTTTTTTTATATATTTATTTCTTTGCTAGTACAGCTATAACATATGTGATTATATATAGCAGAAGTCTTAATTGAGGTCTGCGTAAGTTAGTAAAAATAAAACAAGTCATTAGTAGGATCAAGAAATTAAAAGCCAAAATTGTGCTTCTACAAGAAACTCATTTGCTAGGCAGTGAGACAAATGGCCAGGTCAAATTTTTTCATCTCCTTACTCCTCCAGTTCTAGGGGCGTTATGATAATGATACACAAATCTATAGCTTTTCATGTTGAGCATGTGATTAAGGATTCTAATGGATGTTTTTTAATACTACAAGGTAACCTACTATCTACTAGACTGAATTTAATTAATATCTATGGCCCAAATGAAGATAATCCACATTTCTATAGCAATTTATTTCTTAAAATTTCAGATTTACAAGTTAGATGTATAATTTCTGGGGACTTAAATTGTGCTTTGAACCCATAAAAGGGTGAATCGTCAGGCATGGATAACACTCATAATAGAACACGAAAGGTGATCAAACAATTTATGAAGGAGTTAAATATAACTGACATGTAGCGAGATCAAAATCCAACCAAATTACAATATTCTTGCTGGTCAGGTACATACAAAGTGTATTCCAGAATAGATTACTTTTGGTATCAACTGAGCTGGTTCCTTATACAAAAGATTGCCCGTATAAGGAAATATTAATATCTGACCATGCAGCCGTTACTTTGACTTTCATAGAGCCAAAACTCGAATTAAATGGAGGTTTCAATTGAAGTGGATGCAGGACAAACAGTTTCTTGAGTTTTTAGGCAAGCAAATTAATGAATATTTTGAGCACAATTCAAATCAAACATCGGCAAGTGTGAGACCAGCTTTCAATCAGGCCAAAATAAGCAGGACAATGTAAAAGAATTATTACTATTGAGAATACAATATAACGAAATGACAAGTGAAAAAGCAGCTGCAAACTTATTGAGATTAAAGCAACAATTCTATGACCAAGGTGAAAAACCCAGCAAACTCCTGGCTTGGCGTATAAAACAGCAGGAATCTGAAAAAGCAATTACAAGCCTTGAAATTTACAATGGAAACATCATAGTAGACCCATTAGAGATAAACAATGCATTTAAAGTGTTTTATGAAACGTTATTTAATTCTGAATTCAACAACGCAACTAGAATGCAATCTTTATTTTTTAGATAAAATTGATATACCAAAAATTTCTGATGAAGGCAAGGAAAATGTTGACAGGCAAATTAGTATACATGGTATACATGAAATTATTGATGCTACAAACTCTCTAAATGCTGGTAAACAGCTGGCCCAGACAGATTGCCAATTGACCTTTACAAAATACTCTAAAGATAAATTAGCACAGCCCCTCTTAGATATGTATATAGAATGTTTTAATACTGATGGGCCAAACGTATCATGAACAGGTAGCAATATGACACTGTGTGAAGGCTATAATGTAAGTCAGCACATGTTGTCCTACATACAAACAAACACACGCAATCACCATAATCTTCTTTTCATTTACAGTTTTAACACAAAAAAGGGACCACTTTGCACTGATCCAAATGCTCAGTGGGTCAAGGATCATAAGTTTTGCTAACACAGATACACACAGATATGAAAAGTATTTGTGGAGATGAACTGAAGCTCCTCTTCGTCTCTCTTTCCTCTACAGTCATTGGCAAGATGAGTGGACTGTCTCCCACAAAGGCTCCAGTCCACGATGAAACATTGCACCTCTTCTGCCACACCAGCATCTGCTCATACCCAGAAAGCAGACAGGTCTGGCCCGGTAAGTGGTATGTCATCCAGATATGATTAGATTAGATTAGATTAGATGAAACTTTATTAATCCCTCGGGTGGGTTCCTCTGGGAAATTCTGTTTCCAGTAGAACAGCACCGACAGAAGTTGCATGTTACAGACAGTGTTGGTGCCTTGAGGTGACTTTTGTTGTGATTTGGCGTTATATAAATAAAATTGAACTGAATTGAGTAACAGAATACATGTACGTGTAATTAAAATACAAAATATGAGTAACTGTATTCCGTTACAGTTACCATTTAAAAAGGTGGTATTCAGAATACAGTTACTTTGTTGAAATAAAGGGATTACACGACGGTCTTTTCCTGTTTCATATGTTAGGCCATGCCCTCTCAATTTTGGTAATTCCACGCTAGTGGAAACCCAAACAAAACACGCATTAAGAGGCCCTAATGCCTGTGTCTCAATCTCGCATCTCATAATGGCGTGAAGAAATATTTTTAAATATGATTTAATATGAAGGCAATAGGCAGAATGCTACAGACACAGCCCTAAAGAATGTAGCCTCATGGGCAGTGTAGTCCGTGCTGCAGGGAGAATGGACTGCCATACCCGTTATGTGTCTTTGAGCACAAGAAGGGTGAAAAAGGAGAGTGGAAAAGTACGAGTTGTCACCGGGCAGAATAGGAGCTGGAAGCATGTAAATATAATAATAACCACTGCAGCCAAAAAGAGTGCCCGACGAGCCCAGTTGTCAGTACGCTATTAAGACTCGACTGTACACTGTATTCGTGTTTTCCTCCGAAACAATAAGTTCCGTTGGAGCAGCCTTTCAACGCCTCTCTCTGTCTCTCGCTAGCAAAGTTGACCCAGACAACAAAGTAAAGCTAGTTTTTGGCTATGAGCCTGACACGAACCTAACATATTAGCCAAACGTCCCTTTACTACGGTTCGGAGCCACGGACCTTCAGTAATAGTAATAAATCACACAGCAATAGTACATTCATGTAGTTGTAAAAAGCATGACAATATATTAAGTAATCCAAAGTATTCAGAATACGTTACTGTCATTGAGTAACGTAACAGAATACGTTACAAAATACATTTTGGGGCATGTATTCTGTATTCTGTAGTGGAATACATTTTAAAAGTAACCTTCCCAACACTGCTTGTGGGTAACAGACTTCTCCGAAAACATCTGAGCACTTTGGCTCTGTGGCTTTGTGATGTCTTGATAAATCGAGCAGATATTTGAAGTTTACACAGCTACATTGAAAATGTGTAAATATGTTAAAAGTTTATTTTGTGACCCAGAAAGAGTAATATTTCAAACTCTTTAGCCGAGCTCCTCCATCATTGCTGTGTTTGAAAAGTATTTTTTATATTATTATACAAATATTATGAATAACAACTTAATTAATAAAGTATTGAAAAGAGAAATAAGAGTAATATTACAGCTTAGTAGCTGCCGCCATTGTTGGAAACTGGAATTGGCTGGGCCATGCTATGAATTCTGGGATAGGTTGGGCCACAAAGGATACAGCTGACCCATCCCTCAAATTCGGGGAAATGAAGGACACATTTGTCGGCTACATTTGGAGCAAGCCTTCAAATTGGGACAGCCTTCGCCGCCTGGCTCTGACGTAATTGGCCTTCAAATGCAGGCCTCAACTGGGACAGTAATTGTTTGTTGTTAGATCGTCTGTGTATCACCCTCTGCTTTCCTCCATGGTCTGCGCCTCAGGGTTTTATGATCTGTGTTACATGTCTCAGACTCTAAGGCTTTGTATTGCTTTTTGTAGTTGCTCCCAGTTTAGGTTTTTTTATTTTAGTTCTTAGTCACTTTCTGCTTTTGTTTCTATTCAACTCCTTTCATCGGTGTCTGCATTTGGGTCCACATTCTCTCATGCCGTCTGCCTTAGCAGACATGACACTGATGCTCTGTTATATTTGGCTTATCTCATAGTGTATGAACTGCATTTTGATGTTTTATTCAAATGGCTTGAAAAAAAAACAAAAAAAGAAAGTAAGGGTACCATTTTTGCCTGCATGGTAAATCACGAAAATCCTGTCATCTTTGTCAAATTTAGAAAAATAACTTTTTCATCTTGTTTAAGATGATTAAGACTATATTTTAATTTTCCACATTATCCTAGTTATATTTTGACTTCCATTATCCCAACAGAATAAGAAACCTTTCTGAAG
>NW_005187956.1:156162-158332 GCF_000239375.1 Pundamilia nyererei
TTGTAAGAAAAGTTTCTGTTCCTTAATCTTTACACTCTAACATGAACACTTCTCAAAACTCAGAAGCCAAAAATGCTAATATTGTTATGTAGCAGACAAAATGCATATAACAGACTCGACTTAAAATGTAATGCCTTCAAGATTCTGAATGTGGTTTGGTTACATACCTACCTGCTATATTTGCATAAAGACAGAAACTAGCAGCACTGCAATGGGCCAAGAGTTCAATGTAATGATGCAATGACCACAATGAGTATCATTCACAGAGAATTAGGGAACAGCTGCAACCACAGCAGTGGAAAATGCCTTCTCATTTCAGAGGAGCTCAAACCAGCGTCCCTCTGTGTCCAGGATGTGTACGTCCTCATCAATGAAAGAGTGGCCACTGGCCTGAGGAGGAATGCCGGTCACTTGGATGAGTGATGAAATGTTTCTCCCACTAAAAATGCAACATCCAGAACCTGACAAATTTAATTTAAGTTAGAAAACTGATTAACAAAATTTGTTTTCCATTAATTCTCCAACAAATACACTGATAAAGTATCATGCTGTGACCTCTGGATTCTGAAAACCTCACATTTCAGCAGTCTAAGCCGGGAAGAGAAATTGCCCAATTTTCCAATAAAAATTGTCCGATGAAAGTTGTCATTTTGCGCAATTCCTCTTAAATCACTGTTTACTTGCATGCAAATAGAGGAGGAGAAAACAGAAGATGACTAATAACTTCTGCTTTTAAGACATTAAATATCCACCATTTCCAAAAATCTCTAGATCTTCAAGCTCTCCAGAGAAGAAGTTAAATCGAACAAATATAATTGTGTATTCAGAATTTTTCAAGCTGTTTGAAAACAGTAAACTCTGGAAGCCTGTCTGTGCTGCTCTGCACAGTCTTGGTAGTTTTGGCCATGTCTGGATCAGAAGGTAAGATTGAACTTCATATAAACACCATGTAAGGTTTTTCTGTCGGCTCTTCTCTTTTTTTTCTTTTTTCTTTTTTTTGTTCCAGGAAAGAATGACGTAAAACTGGCCACGTGCTGCACAACTGTCAGCAATAAGGAGATCACTGAACCAATTTTGGGATACTTGATCCAGAGAGCAAACCGACCCTGTGTCAACGCAGTCATGTAATTTTTTTATGGCACATTAAAAGCATCAACTGTAGCCCAGGATTGATTTATTACAAATTGTTAATTACTAAGAAATATGAAATCTTTTTTTCACATTAATGTACTGGCTACATAACTTTTGCCTAAAGATGTAGATGTGATGTTTTTGGTGCTCTTCAGTTAAAGTTCATTTACTTATTGTTAATATTATCTCAAATGAACTGATTAAAGTGTTGCTACTAAGTTCATCGTTCATTTCTCGTTCCTGCAGCTTTCGGACACAGTCCGGTGTTTTCTGCGTCAATGGGAGAGCTCCCTGGGTTCATGCCAAGATTGTTGCATTTGAGTGAGTTTTACATCACCTTCCACGGACTCGCATGCTCAGTTCGACTTTTCAAATTTGATCAGTCCTCATATACTTTTGTCTTTTGTTGTTTTTCTCACAGGAAAGCAAGAGCTCAGCTTACAACTGCATCTGAGGTCTCCTCATAGAAGATGACTGATGGTGAAACCTTTTCAGGAATGCAGGAAGAAGTAAATACACCAATACTTGAACCCTTATGCCCTCATTGGGCATTTTTGTACATTTTTTCAACTTTAAAAAAATAAAATAAAATTGGTGATCAATTTGGGCAATTCATTTTCTTTTAAGTCAGTTTTTGGAACTCTAGTGTCTTTTACTCTTACTTGTCATCCATACTCTCTTGATGCATGCCCATAATATTCATTACATGGAAAATAACTGGGTTTTTGTGAGTTTTTAAAAATAAGTAATTAATAAACCAGTTTAAAACTGTTTAAACTGGCATTTAAAGGGCTAAAATCCTGAAAATAATTTAATGTTTGATCATTTTTTAAAAGGGTTCGAGATGATTAAGTTCATCCATCCATCCATCCATCTTCATCCGCTTTATCCGAGGCCGGGTCGCAGGGGCAGCAGCCTAAGCAAAGAGGCCCAGACCTCTCTCTCCCCAGCCACCTCCTCCAGCTTATCCGGGGGAATACCAAGGCGTTCCCAGGCCAGCCGAGAGATATAATCTCTCCAGCGTGTCCTGGGTCTGCCC
>NW_005187956.1:158352-161195 GCF_000239375.1 Pundamilia nyererei
GATGCAAAGGAGGAGGAGGGCACAAGAGCTCAGCACGTGATACTGACTGGAAGCAACACAGCTGCTGTTGACAAAGCAGCAGAGTCAGATATGAATGCGTGTTGAATTCATCGTGTAAATATACCAGATTTATCCACATACGCTAGTTTTCACCCTTTTTTTTTACTTTCAGTAAGTTTACTTTTAGTTTATTTTTACTTTCTTAAGATGCAGGAGAATCTGCTTCATCATGATTGAGCATTTCATTAAAGTAATGTTTAAAAGACGTTTCTCGTGTGATGTTCTTTCAGCTGCAGCCTCGCTGGTGTTTAACGGTCTGACAGTAAAGAAGATAAAAGATACGTGCAAACACAAACACATGAAAAGTATTTGCAGAAAAGCTTAAAGCTCTTGTTTGTCTGTTTTTTCGTTCCAGTCATGGTGAAGATGTGAAGCTGCCTTCCTGCTACAGTATCTCCTTACATACATTTGCTCATATCGTGGGACTTCTTATAGTGTGTTTTTCTTTGACCATGTCTCACTGTGTTTTATTCTTGACGTTGCATTTGAGTCTTTCATGACTCTATTTTAACTTATATTAAAATGGATGGATGTCTAGACGGACCCCCTGAATTAATCATCTGAAATCTTTTTATTCCTTTATTCCACTGCTTTCAGGCATTTCTGTGCATCCAAATTTATATATAGATATCGAAACACACATACACTCATATCTGTACAATTTGTTAATATCTTCATAGTCTCCAATAATGTTACACCTCAGTGCTTTCATTTCAACCCCAAGTGTCATTGTGTTTGAAAAAGCACAGAGTATAATGCATCTATTTTGCAAAAATAAATAATTACACAAATGTTTCAAGACTTCCAAAAGGGTACCCTGTTGTTCCCTTCGTAATAACAGAACTATCAGATCATACAAACAGAGATAATATAATTATCTGAGAAACAATTGTCAATAAGCAGAGGAGTTATTAAAATATTAATGCAAGACATGGAAGCAGCTGGTGTTGTTCCCAAATTAGGAACAATATTTTAAAATTGTTCCTTGGTTACATTCAAGAGATGTAACCAAGATACTGCCTCTATTAGATAGTTATTAGATAATAACTGCAAAATGGGGTGAGACTGAAATTCTTCTTCTCTTAGACAACCTTTGAGGCTGTCACAGGGCAGTTGTGGAGCTGTTTTGCAAAGAAGAATGGGCAAGGATTTCAGTCTCTTGATGTGCAAAGCTGGTAGAGACATACCCTAAAAGACTGGCAGCTGTAATTGCAGCAAAAGGTGGACCCAGGGGGCTGAATAATTACGCACACCCCACTTTTCAGTTATTTATTTGTAAAAAATGTTTGGAATCATGTATGATTTTCGTTCCACTTCTCACATATACACCACTTTGTGTTGGCCTTTCACGTAGAATTCCAATAAAATTGATTCATGTTTGTGGCTGTAATGTGACAAAATGTGGAAAAGTTCAAGGGGGCCGAATACTACGGAAGCGTAGAGCTGCCACCCAGGCAAAAGAAAAATAGAGGTATATCACGTTATAACGTGAAAACTTTATTGTTCTAACAAGATACTTTTCATGTTTGTACAACATAATATCACATTATTACAATATACATAATTATCACGGAATCTGTAGAAATGGAGCTATTGATGGCTTTTCGAGAGTTATGATTTGCCGTCATGCCTATTCAACAAACAATGACCCCAAAGTCATTGCTGGATTTTTCATAGCAGAAGTTGAAAAGAGGATGGGAACACCTGCTAGGATTCGCTCTGATTTGGGAACAGAAAATGTCATAATGGCGGAGATGCAACGATTCTTGCGATGGATTATGGATCCGAACGTCAGAAACTGTTTTATTACTGGATCCAGCAATCACAATCAGCGTATTGAAGGCTGGTGGGCCTTTCTGTGACGACATCATGCTCAGCACTGGACAAATCGTCTCCAGGAACTAAAAGACCATGACTGCTTTTCTGGATGTTTTTTGGACAAGCAGCTCATATTGTTTACGTGCTTCAACGTCATCAAGGTATGTAACCATGTTTATATTCTTTTAATGAGTCATTGTGTGTGTGTGTGTGTGTGTGTATGTTAGAGAGAAAGAGAGACACGGAGACAGAATAAAAAGTTTTCTTTAACACCATCCCTATTATCACTGTGTTCAGGATATGAAAAAAATGCATATTTCACTGACCAGAAACATAAAATCACACTGTCTAAAACAATTCACGTTTAATAATTACTTTAAATTTTCCACAGTATCACATGTCTACCACTGTTATTCTTGTTGTTGAGTTTTTCTGACTGTCACTGTGTGGTGCTTTTGGGTAACATGTTGAGCCAAGAGAAATGTGTTCTTTTACTGATATAAGATTTTTAAATTTTTAATATTTAATAGGAAGAGCTGCAGCAAGTTGCACATATGTGGAACACCCACATAATACGCAGAAGCAGAAATCCAGTTGCCCCAAGTGGACGTCCGATTCTCATGTACACCATCCCTCATCTCTTTGGAGGCAGTGGATGCTTGTAAGCAAGAATGCCAACAGAGAGGACCTTATACCTGTGATGAAACCGTTTTTAGCTTGTGTTGCCTTATAGTGTCAGAGAACTTCTTACTTCCACCAAGCACAGCAGATGAATCCATTGAACTGCATCTCTTCCTGAGAGCCTATATACTGAAGGACTTATAAACCTAAATATAATTGGGCTTTGGGACTTTTTACGCACATGTTTTTTGGTACAATGTTTTATTTGTGCAATAAACAATAGAAAAGACAATCATTATTATTTTGTTTGGATTTTCGGTTCAAGATAGTAGCAAGCAAGCATG
>NW_005187957.1:0-1401 GCF_000239375.1 Pundamilia nyererei
ATAGACTTCTGTTGTGCTCACTGTGTGAGGAGTTTTGCAAACGTGACCTAAGTATTGAGAAATGTGTCCTAGCGTCTGTAAAAAACTGTAATGACAATAAATGAACAGCCTGACCATGAGCACCCCTGTGTAAACGTCTTTAATTCCAGATCAGTTAATATGATACTGTTAATGAAACACTTTGATTGATCCTAGCAGAGGGTAAAATAAATGACTAACTTCTAGGAGTCATATTTGGAATTACAAGTATTTTCCCCTAACTCAACAAATTCCAAGTCTCAGCATCTTCATGTCCCAAAGTGACATTAAAACACAACACTTTGGTTAGGAATGGAAAATAGTGGAGAAACGGAGATAGCAAAAGTACATTTGAGCAGTAATTAAAGCAGGTATTGTGTTCGGTTGCTGAACTTTGACTTTCAGCTGTATATCACTTATAAACATAAAGAAAAATATTCATTTTTCTTTGTCTAAAATAAATCAGTGCACTAAAACATCATTCCAACATAGTCACTTGCTCATTTCCTCCATCGTGTGTGTGCCTCTCTGTGACATAAGCTAAACATCTAGCTAGCTAGCTCATCATGTCTCAGTCTAAACTTTACACTCAAAAATACAGGAAAGAGTGGGAATCAAACCCTGAATTTAAGGGCTGGTTGAAGCAGTTTATTGGAGATGATACACATGCATACTGCCTGTATTGCAAGGCGGATTTCTATGCCAAACTGAGTGATGTGAAAAAACACATGCTAACACAAAAAAAATACTCAAAAGGCAAAGCATTATAACAGTTCCACCCAAATGATAAATGGCCTGTATTTGTATAGCGTTTTCCTAGTCCTTAAGGACCCCAAAGCGCTTTACACATTCAGTCATCCACCCATTCACACACTGGTGATGGCAGCTACATTGTAGCCACAGCTACCCTGGGGTGCACTGACAGAGGCGAGGCTGCCAGACACTGGCGCCACCAGGC
This sequence comes from Pundamilia nyererei, assembly GCF_000239375.1. Lineage (NCBI taxonomy): Eukaryota > Metazoa > Chordata > Actinopteri > Cichliformes > Cichlidae > Pundamilia > Pundamilia nyererei. The sequence goes on from NW_005187957.1 coordinate 977, forward strand.
CTCTGACCACCACCAGTAGGCAACGGGTGAAGTGTCTTGCCCAAGGACACAACAACCGAGACTGTCCAAGCCGGGGCTCAAACCGGCAACCTTCCGATTACAAGGCGAACGCCCAACTCTTGAGCCACGATCGCCCCATTGAAAATGAAACTGCAGTTTCTTACTAAAAAAACAGACTCTTCAAAAAAGGCCGAAGCCACCATGGCATTAGCTATCGCTGAACACTGTTCCATGCTGGCATGTGGTCATATTGGAGAGGCATGTAGAGCTGCTTTCTCAGACTCCACTGCTGCCACCCATTTCAAAATGCACAGGACAAAGTGCACAGAAATGATCAGTGTTGGGTAAGTTACTTTAAATTAGTAACTTAGTTACATTACTAGTTACTTCTATCAAAAGTAACTCAGTTACTTCAAGTTACTCGT
>NW_005187957.1:2833-4764 GCF_000239375.1 Pundamilia nyererei
TCCGTGATAGCCACCACACGAAGTAACGAGTAACGAGCCTATCTAAATCCCAGTAACGAGTAACGCGTTCCTGGTTTTGGCATAATAACTAGTTACCGTGCTCGTTACCACAATAATAACGTAGTTACTGTAACGCGTTAGTCCCAACACTGGAAATGATTAATGGTGTGCTGGCACCATACTTTCTGAAAAAGTTGGTTGCAGATGTGGGTGATCAGCGTTTCAGCCTCCTCCTTCATGAGTCCACGGGTATAAGTGTTTCTAAGTATCTGGGGGTCGTCATAAGGTACTTTAGTGACACCAAGCAGACAATTGTGTCCACTTTTCTAGGGCTTGTTCAGTTGGAGGGAGGAGATGCCAGATCTATAGCTCGTGTTGTTGTGGGTTTCCTTGAGAAGTGTTGTCTTACAAAAGACAAACTCTTGGGGATAGGAACCGACAATGCATCTGTGATGACAGGGATTAACAATGGGGTCCATAAAGTGCTGAAGGAGGAGTATGGCCTCAAAGATCTTGTTCTTATTCTCTGTGTATGCCACTCTCTGCAGCTTGCTGTAAGTCATGCTTTCAATGACACCATACCTGGTAGTGTGGAGTACTTGGTACGAGAGACTTATAAATGGTTTTCAGTGTCTCCAAAACGCAGGGAGGCCTACAAGGCCATTTATGAGACTATCAACTGTGGGGAGAAACCTTTACAGATAACCAAGGTGTGTGCCACACGTTGGCTCTCCATTGAACCTGTGGTTTCACGCATTTTGGACCAGTGGGATGAGCTTAGGCGGCATTTTGCAGTCATCAAGTCCAGTGAACACTGCTACATGGCTGAAGTTTTATACTCCATGTACAATAACCCTCAAAATATCTAGTACATGACTTTTCTGAAGTCAGCGCTGGGAGAGGTACAGACCGCCTTCAAGGCTTTTGAAGGAGAACATGTAGATCCTCTTCAACTACTTTACAGCTTGGTTAGCCTGATCAAGTCTGTGAGCAGCAGGGTGCTGAATCCACTGGCAAATGTTGATGTACTCAAAGAGCCAATAGAGGGATACATCAGTTCCAAACCATACCTTGGTTACCTTTTTGAGTCGAAAGCAGCTGAGTTGCACCTTGCGCCTGAGGATGAAAAAAATGTCAGAAAGCGGTGTGTAGCCTTTACCATATCCCGCACTACTGAGTTGAGGGTGAGACTGCCGGACAATATTGAAACTCTAAAGCACAACAAGAGCCCTGGAGAAATAGAAAAAAATGCTGAACTCCTTGGCTTCTCCCCTGAAGCGATAGATAAGATTGTTCATCAATGGCATACCATCCATCTTAGTAAATGGAATGAGACAAAAAACACAATGGACTTCTGGGGTGAGATTTGGAAGTACAGGGATGCAGCTGATATCAACCCATTTCAAAAACTTGCAATGGCTGCTGTGTCTGTGTTGTCCTTGCCACACTCAAATGCTGAAGTTGAGAGAGTATTCAGCCAGATGAGTGTGGTAAAAAGCAAACTTAGAAATCGGATGTTCTTGCAGAGCCTTCTCCATCCTGTACATCCGATATGGACTGAAGCTGTCTGGTGAGGCTTGCTATGAGCACCAGCTGCCTGACAATGTTTTGCAGCTTTTTGGCACATCAGCTGCGTACTCATTTAAGTCAAGTGCTACAGTTGCTGAACTGTAGAGAATCTTGACAAAAATGAAGATGACCCACTGCTTCTGTGAGCCGGCACAGCCTGGATGTCTGAAAAAAAAAAAAAACAATCAGCCTGAATTAAGACCAGACTAGTCCCCATCATTTTTTCGCATTGCCACTGTTTATTTCTGCTGTCTGTTTTTGGTCCATTTAGATTGCTAATGTAGTTTGTTAACAACATTATGGTTAAAAATGTTCTTCTTTTACCTTTATTCTTGTCTGGTTAAAAACTACTTAAAAGAGGG
>NW_005187957.1:5254-7910 GCF_000239375.1 Pundamilia nyererei
TAGTCGTATCTACGAACAGTGCTAAAGGTAACGCAGCCTGACAGCAATAGAAGAGCATCTTTCTCCGACATGTTGATCCACAAAGAGTCATTGGCTGAAAACCTGGCATTTCTCAGTTTGCTGTGCAGTGTGTCCTTAAAAAAGTTGTCCTTCCAAACCAGTGGAGGACAAAGGAAGAAGCAGCAGGCCTAATAATCTATCTACAGCAGGTGGACAGCATGAGAAAATCACGTCTTAAGAAACAGACACACCATGCACTGCCACATGGAAAGCATCTAACTGTGAAGACTGGGACACATGGTCCAAACACACTGTCAATGCAGTCAAAGCACAACTGGATAGAAAAACACACAACAGAGAACAAAGGCAGCTAACGTCCAAAGAGGAGCAAAGGCCACATATCTGTAGACCTGCTGCATATGTAGTGCTTAAAGTAGCCCCACTCACTGATATATTACTATTACTGCTACTCCTACGACTACTAATATTAATAATTCTAGTAATGATGATATTTTCAGGACAAAGGGGAAAACGCATTTAATGCTGGCATGTTTAAGAAGAGAAACATATAGGTAGTAAATGATAACTGAAGCACGGAGGTTAGTGTTTTTATCTTTTAATTTTTTAAACCTTTGTTTTTCTGTTTTTTTATTGTCTTACTTATTTTTCTACTTTTTCTGGTGCATTCACTTCTGATTCAAAGACTGGGGATTGTCCACATTGAAGACTCCCAATCAGAGAGAAAATCAGCTTCCTCATGGTGGAACATCGGCCTTTATGTTTCGCTTTTGTCAACCTGTGTTAACCTTGTGCTCCCTGTGCCTGCAGTCATCCATGCCCACATCATGTCTATATTGAGTCCATCCTTTAATGACCAGGTGTGGACATTTATACGCCATCCAACCATTACCCAACCTGGACGGCAACGTGACATTCAACACTTGGAATTCAAACTGGGTGCTTTTTTGGACGTTAATTGAACGTCTATGAAATGTGCAGGAAATTTAAATGATTAATAAGTAATTATTATTTTACAAATATTTTACAAAGTATGACACATGAGAATACAGATTATTTATAAACACACACGATGTGCTATGTGTTAGCCTATTGATTTTTTTCAGTGTGTGTACCTGTTCTTATTTAACTTGTTTATTTAGAATCAGAATACTTTATTGATCACTAGGGGAAATTATTTGTGGTTACAGTGATCCAGTATAAACAAACAGTAACAGAGACAGACAATACACCAGAATGAGAATAGCACAATAAATTTCAATTAATCACCTTATTTGTTTGTAACCAGGTTAAAAATGTGATTGATTTAAATGTATTGAAATACTAAAAACATTGAAACCATAAACTGTAAAATAATAATGTTTAAAATATTCAAACAAAATTGTAAATGCATTGTAAAAGGAGTACAGTGTGTTTAACAAGTTTAAACGAGCATTTGCATTATGTATGGTTCATTTTTACAAGTTTCCTGTTTTATTGTGAAATGCTTCTGAGAGGAAGTGACTGTGGTTGTGATCGGTGACTCTGAGTTTGTGCCAGTGTGTATGAACTGGACTCTCTCCTCGACAGTCTTTGTGGATGTTCATGTTTTACAAATTGTCTGTGAGAAGCTGGAGACGTTTCTGCTCCACATCCACTGAGCAGCTGCTCACTTTTGTTCTAGCCAGGAGCCCACATACAGAGGTCCTAAGGACACCAACACAGACATTTAAAAAAAGACGTTGACCGGTGTTACAAAATAAACCTTTAGTGGACCAAAATTGGAAGTCCAAAATGAACTTTTAAAAGATGTTACTCCGACGTGACTTTGCACAGTGCGAGTGACATGTAAACATAACGAAGTATCAATTGCAGAGCACTCATATGAGGTCCGATGTCACATACACACTCCTAACTAACAAAGCTCTATCAGACTGATTTAAGACTTGTGTTATTACCGGGTGTCAGCACGTCAAACTTTTCCAAACTACTGATGTTTTTTGCCTTTTTGGTGGCTCCATAATCTGCCTCCAACAGCCATGCACACTTGTGAAGTTCCCAAAATCACCTCCGATCTAGATCTTTGTCTTTTCAACAGCTCAAATCACATAATGAGGCAGTGACATCATTTCAAAGAAACAAGGCCTCATTTGTCTTTGGTCTATGGGTCTCTTTGGGCCTCAACACAGGCTTCATTTGGACACGCCCCCTGTGCTCAACACAGAAGATACATTTCATCATTACATTAATGCCACATGGAAAGCATTAGCTGAAGTTAATATAATATACTATGATGTATGTAGTGTGTACCTGTAAATCCAGGTAGTTGTGGTATTGCATGTGTTGGATGCACATTTGCTTTTACTGGCTTGGAACCAGCTGTAAAAATGCATCATGTTGACTTTGCTCTTAACTGGTCTTATCATTAAGAGGCGCTGTTTGCATTAGCTAATGTGAAAGCTGTAACAGTGACAGACTTGGTTAAATGAAGGTTTATTTGTCTTCATGAACACATGATCAGATTATGGAGCTCATATGGAGTCATGACACAAACATGGTTTTACCTGCTTTTACTGACAGGCTTTGTAATTCAAGCTGAGGATACAATGGTGCGATACAAAGATTTACAGCACATGAAGCAGAAACATTAAAACCATCA
>NW_005187957.1:36825-39208 GCF_000239375.1 Pundamilia nyererei
CTGTGTGACTTTAGCTCCACCTGGTGGTCAGAGGCAGACACTCTCATCCAGATTTGAATAACTTTATTGGTATTCTTACACACAGAGCGGTAGGAGGGGTTAAACAGGAAGATGGAGGAAACTTTGTGATCCAGCTGGTCGTCATGGTAACGGTCACACAGTTTCAGTCAGGTGATCAGTGGAGTCAAATTGAAAGGATAATAATGTTTCTTTGTTGTGAGCGTAAACAGGTGATGATCTAACAAAGAAAAACGCTTCAATAATGAATCACAGCGTTTATTTTACACATTATTTCATATTTTTAACATAAATGTTGTGTAGGTACTCACAGTATTTATTTCAAAGGGTCATTTTTATTTATTTTTTTTATTCTCATTAAAGAACAGCATAATTTGGATTTTTCTGATCAGAGTGAAACTGAAATAATAAACTGAGCTTGGGTCAAAAAGCTCCAGCAGAGTGGAAACATCAGGAAACTCGACTGGTTTGATTACGAATGTTTGAATTATGCAGTGAAAATTAATACTGATTATTTCAGTGTTTAAAAGACCAACTCTGATTATAAACTCTGGGTAATAAACACCAAGGATGAGCTTTATTATTGGTTTTATTTTTACATATTTACATGAGTTTGTCTCTGTTACTGACTTTGACTCTGAGCCTGATCAGCAGGTTTACATAAATACGTAAGTCACACAGAGCCCATGTGAAGCAGGTCTGATTCATAGGAATAAACACCTGGTTAAATGTTCTTGATCTTCTTCTCGTGCACCTCTGGATCATTTTTACCCCAGCTGATATGCTCAGACCTGTCTAGCCTGACCTCTGACCTCAGACTGACAGCAAACATCAACGTCTGCTTCAAACTGACTTGAATTTGTTGTGTCAGCTGATCTGTCCTCCTGCCAGCACACACTGGTGGATCTGCAACATGAGCTCTACTCCCAGCATCAGATGGAGAACCTTCAGTGACACAGGAAACAGTCTCCACCCTCCAGATTCAGCAGATTTACCTCCATCTTTATCAACGCCACATGAATGAAAACCAAGTTCCAGCAGCTTCACAGCACACTGAGGAACATAAAGGGACTTCCAGTCAAACATCAGCCACACTGAAGCCGGTGCACAGGTGGTGTTTCTGATTTTTACAGCCTGAATCACACAGCTTCACATCCACCCATCAGGAGACCAAACACCTGTCAGGTACCTGGTTAAAGTTCGCCTGTTGGTGTTGTGTTCATGTTGTAACCTCCACTGAGTCACATTAATCTTACTGTGTTCACTGTAATTGGGATGGAAAATATACTCGTTTCCTTCAAGATGTGAGGAGGTCCTGACTCCTGAGAGGTCCCGTCTCCTCAGGTTGAGCACCACTGAGTTAAATGTCTTCTCTATCTAAACACACACAGGAGGGAGCAGCAGCTACATTCATAAAATACACATTTCCCATTTCACAATAAATGTACTCATAAATATATTTTCAGTACAGAGTACTCAGGAGCAGGCTTTTATTTTGAAATACAAATAGCGCTTATTGAGATACGGAAGCCTGTGTATGCCAAAAAACAAAGCCTAAAAGAAAAACTCTGGATTAAATAAAAATACTTTTATTATATATATTTACCTGGAGTGAGAAGTTTGAAGCATGATTGTGTTTTTTACACTAATTTTAAATTTAGTTTACTTGTGCCTTTATTTCATAAATATCCTAATATCATAAAACACAAGGATGTAATTCACAGCGGGGCTTAATATGTGATGAGAAAAATTATAGTAATATATAAAAATAAAACTCTACGTTCATGTGATATTTGTGATTGTTTACAAAATAAAACCAAGTTATTATTTCCTAACTAGAAAAAAGTTTGTGCTTCTGTTTGTACGTTTTATTGTTATACATATTTATGTGTTTCACAGTTTCATAAAATCTAGATTTTTATTTCTGCAGCTCCTCACAAACATTGTTTAATTAAGGAACTTCCATAAATCCCTACATGATTAACTAGGAAACAAACATATTTACATTTTAATGGTTTTACCATAAAAGTTTCCTTTGATACCAGCTTCAAACCTTCTCGTTACTTTTCTCTGTTTTTAACTGTTTTCGAGTCACAGTTTATCCATCTGAATATTTTACTGTATTAATGAAGATGTGAAGATTAATACAAGAATAAATATTTCTGATTATCTACAGTCTGAACTCTTCCTCATCTTCATCTTCTCGCCTCCTTCTTCACATTTCTTGGCTTGTTGCCCAGCAACGCATCCATCTCGGCGATGAGGGGCGGAGTCAGCTGAGACAGCACCTGAGGGACAGAACAGGAAGTGGTTAGTGGCTACCAATCACAGGCCTCAGACTGGACCTCTGACTGGTTGTTTCCTG
>NW_005187957.1:39984-43257 GCF_000239375.1 Pundamilia nyererei
TCGTTGTATTTGCCCGTCAGCAGGCCGCAAGCTAACGGGGACCAGGTCATGGCTCCGACACCTGACAGACACACAGACCTCATGTTGGAGCACTTTTGTTAAACGGGTCTAAATTTAGAGGCGGACCTGAACAGCTGCTGTCCCCACAGACCTCGGCTGGGTCTCAGCGTCCAGTTAAAGACACAGAGCAACATTTCATCATCGCACCAGCCTGAGAGCTCATCACTGACAGCCACTGACAGAACAACAGACACACAACCGCTGATCACACAGCTGTACTCTGCCAAAGTGACCTGAGAGCAACAGTAAACATTCCCACACAACCCACAGCTCCCACAGCTCCCACTACAGTGTTTAACGCAGGTCAGCCTTCTACCTGCCCGATGAGATCAAAGAGATGAGATTAAAGCAGGTTCATGGTCAGTGTGTGACCAGTACCACAGCTAAAGAGGTGGCCAGGGGTGGTTCCGGCCCCTCTGAGAAACGTCCTGTCACATAAATGTAACCACAGCTGGAAGTTAGTGGAAGCTGGACGAGGTAAAAGCAGCCAGACGAGCCTCGAGCTGACAGCTTTCACCAGGGTGATGTTTTGAAATTGGCTGTAAAACCACTGTCATCATTCACATGTCAGCTCATGAGCTCCGAAACCCTCCTTCCTGTTTCTAATGAGACCAAATTTCCAAACTGAACATGATTTTTTTATTTAGTAAGGCCTGGAGACCAGAAACACATCAGGGACAAGTTTACAGAGCCCCCTGCTGGTCATAAAGAGGCATGCATATTTAATGCACTCCAGCACTGACTCGTGTTTCAGACCTGCACACTGCAGCTGTCTGTGGTTAAAAAACAGGGCTGTGCTCATCAGTCTGTTAGCTACACTCATCCAAACTGTGTTCAACCTCCAAAATCAGCTGACGCAGAGAAACCTTCACTTTGTACACACAGAGAATAAATATGGGAAATCACGTTCATGTGCTCATAAATAAAGAGTGAAGGTGAACTTTGACGCTGAATGTGATGTATGATCAGCAGCAGTGAAGCAGCTCTGTTATCTCCCGTAGCCCTGGTACTCCTCAGGGTTCCACTGAGTCTCAGCTGTGCCGTCATGAAGCCGTTAAAGGCGTCGCAGGATTTAGAGGCAGCTGTCTGCTACTCAAAGGGTTGATGGTTTGAGTCCAGCTCCTCCAGTCTGCTGCAGCTCAGACTGCTCCTGGTTTACGTTGATGATGCAGGACGTGGCTTATAAGGCCGAGCAGTAACTGTAACTGTGCGATCATCACATGTGTTCGGCTTTCTATAAGAACCCTCAGACACTGATGAGATAACTGAGAAACCGTGTGTGTGTGTGTGTGTGTGTGTGTGTGTGTACCGATCTTGTGGTAGAGTTCGGGCAGGTGCAGCTCCACTTTGTCTCTCTGGAAGTAGTGATACTCGGCCTGCTCGCACACCGGAGGGATCAGGTTAAACTGCCGCGCAATGGAGTACGCCTCCTGGTGGACACACAGGTGAGACACACTCGGGTGTTTCGTTAATGAATCTGTCCTGAGATAGAAGCTCATCTCTGTCTATATTTATTTATTTTAATATACAGTATCAGGAACATAAATGTCAAAGCTCAGAGTAAAGCTGTGCAGGTCCCACAGCTGTGAGTTGTGTTACCATGATCTCCACCACGTTCCAGCGCGACGTCCCCCAGTACATGGCCATGCCCTGCTCGATGACGAAGGTCATGGCTCGAACGATCTCTGCAAAAACAGAAAGCAGTGAGTCCCAGCTGCACACAGACTGAGGCTCTCTGCTCTGCTTCATCCAGAACAGGAAAAATGATGATTTCATCGTGTTTAGACAGAACGCACTGAGACAGATAACGTTCCATTTTAAACTTTTACATTTGTCTGCTGCAGAGAAACTTTCATTCACTAAACGTGATGAGCTGTAGCTTTCAGTGACTGAAAACTTTAAATACTGTTGTATTTTGTCTCCATGTGGAGCTACTTTGTTCACGTGTTTGTGCACGTGTGTTTGTGCACGTGTGTTTGTGCACGTGTGTTTGTGCACGTGTGCTTGTGCACGTGTGCTTGTGCACGCTGACCCTCCATCGGCGCGTTCACGTCCGTTCTGTTGGCGAAAACGATGTCCACATAGTCCAGCTGTAACCTGGAGAGCGAGCCGCGCAGACCTGCAACACACACGCAGATGGCCATTCTCAGCATGCCGCCGTAATTCAATCAAATAATGAAATCAGTTTTATTTCCAGCCTGAAGGACACAAAGTGCAGCTGTCACTCAGCCCTGCAGCATCTGTGAGTTTGGCCCTCGCGGGCCTCCGTATGGCTCACACTGAATCATTTTCTCTCCTGCAGACACTGAATTTTGTGTTTCTGATCAGCGCTGCACATGAAAGTGATCAGATGCTCTGCTGGTGGAAAAGCTGGAGGTGCGTGGGAAACGTGGTGGGCGCCTCCTCCACCTGCACCGTCAGCAGAGACGCTGTGAGCGTGCGCATCTCTGACAGCTCCACGGAAACCTGCGTCTGCTCTTTCTGTTGTTTCTGCTGTTGTTTCGATGACTGGTTTTGGTGTGAGCTGACGGCAGGAATTATCTCAGACGACCTCGTGAAGGACGCTCAGAGGACTCGGAGGGTTTGAATGACGCTCAGCAGCAGCGCAGCGAAGGCTCGACGTCCTGGATTACCGCTACTTTATCCAGACTTAAAAGATCAGCACAGGCAGATTCTGCTGCTGGCACATCTGTGAGAAGCGATTCAAACACAGCCAGTGTAGTCCAACATAAAGAACCGGACCCTGTGAAGGTCCAGCAGTTTGTCTTTGTGGTCTGACCCTATCAATCAGCTGTGGTGTTACATCATCACCAACGTGCCAGCTAAGCTGTAACACTCAGAATGTTTGTGCGCTCACAAATCCTCAAAGTGCTGCAGAAAACAGACGAGCTGCACTTTCTGCTCAAACAGGATGAAGCTGCTGTGTTCAGCTGCTCCCTTACAGACAGTCGTGCACACGTGTGACCGGGATCAAACCTGCAATCCTCTGATTGGGAGGTGAATGTTTAAACCATGAAGACGAAGCCTCTGAAAACTTCTTTCACTTCTGTCGTGTATACCAGCTGTTTTACAGGTGTAACATTTTAACAGATGGGCCCCTGGAGAAAGCTCCACCTCCTTTCTGCAGCCACTGTAGCTCCGCCCACAAATGTACCAACTGTTGTGTGAAGGTTGAGGATGTTTGTGTCCTTTAGAAAACCTCCAGAGAACGTT
>NW_005187957.1:44170-45333 GCF_000239375.1 Pundamilia nyererei
AACACTGAGTAATCTCATGCAGTCGACAGGTTCTGTGCACAGTGCAGAGAGGACACTGTTACTGTCACTAATCTCTTCTTCTCTCTTCAGCTGCTCCTTTAGGGGAGCTACAGCAGCCCACCTGCCTACACCTCCTCCGACCTCAGTGTCCTCTGTCACACCGACCGTCTGCATGTCCTCCACGAAGCTCCCCTCGGCTGCAGCAGGTCTCACCTCCATCTTTAAATCGTTAATTCTTTCACTCTTGCTGCTTCCTTCAGTCACACTCCAGTGGATGGAGAGGAGCTCCGACACTTGTCTCCGCCTACTCCACCCTGTTGTGTCTCACTTCTTCACCTTCTTCTTGCCCTGACCCCTGGTAGACTCCCCCACCTTCACTCCCCCTGTTCCTGCACCTTCCTCCACCCGTCTCCCTCTCATTCACACACACGTATTCCTTGTGTGAATACCTCCACCTCTCCAGGCTCTCCTCCACCTGCTCCCTACTCTCACCACAGGTCTCAGTGTTGCCCACAGAGACTCCTGACAGACCTCATCCATCAGTCTGTCCTCCACCCCTAGAGAAAAGAGTTCAGAGCTGATTCCTGATATAATCCCGCCCCCGCCTTGACCTAAACCAATCATATAGCATGAAGCCCATCTTTCATATACAGTCTGTTGTCAGTGGTCATGAACAGTAAGAAAAATCTTTGTTTCCTGTGTCGTTGTAGCTTCAGCTGTTCCAGTTTTCAGTGTTTCCGACCGAGTCTTTGTGCTAGTCATTACATCTCACTGACCTATGGTGCAGAAGCACCTGTGACACACACATTCACACAGCTTCAGTCTGATGTATCTGCAGTCAGAGCTGATCTGAGAACAGGCACTCGTGATTATAGTAATATGAAAGCATCACTCACTGTCCGCCCCAGTAGAGCTTAGTGGTCACCACATAACTGGACCTCCTGGTGGAGACACACACACACACAAGTTATTTCAGTGGTATTGCTGTTGCACCGCCATCAGTCAGTGTGAGAGATGGAGCGCGGTTGGAGGGAGGGGAGGAAACGATGGAGATTAAAATGAGGTGGAGGAGACGGATGGAGGGAAAATCTGCTGAGTCACACATCAACACGTCTTCAAGACAAAACACACGTTATTATTCTGGGAGTTTGGTCCAGCACAGC
>NW_005187957.1:46685-52920 GCF_000239375.1 Pundamilia nyererei
CTAAAAAATCTAACAAATTGTAATAAATTTAAATACAAAATTTATATCCCAGAAAAATGATGAAGTGAATACACAATAAAATAAATCAAATCAAAGCAAAATATTTAAGAGACACTAAAAAAAAATGTAAAAACAGGTAAAGTATTAATTCACCAGTTTTAAAGCCAGAATCTCTCAATCCCAAACATTGTTGATATAAATGAAATGATTTCAGAAACTGGTCATATTTCCAGTTTACATCCTGTTTTTCTTGGTTTCTCACAGGTGTTATGATCTAATGTTGGCAGTGTTTGTTTTGTGTGACTCCTCCCACCAGAGGATGGCTATGGGTTTTTTTCCCTCTCTCCTAGGAGGTGGACACCTGGGCGTGCCTGCTGAGTAGTTGGGTGGAGTCTCCTCCAGACCTTGGATTGGATAATTGGCTAATCACCTCCAGTACTTAACTACCAGATGACAGCCACCTGGCCCCCTCTCTCCTAACCTCCACCATCCAACAAAGAACCTTTGTTTTGATTTGTTGCTGTGTAGAGTTTCTTTGACAAAGTGATTTGCAAGTATAACCTTGTGTGTGTCTGGCGTTAGTACTTCAATTTTGTAAATAGCTGTAAATAGATTTGTCAAGTAGCAATCGTGTATTTTGTTCACCTTGTATATATCCTTCACTGCAGCAGCCTAGTAGGCGTGAGAAGCCATTTTTGTTGATTAAGTTTTCTCCTGTTTTTCATTTAGAAAGTTGGGTAAGTGAATTGTCTTTTGTTTGGTTTTCATTTTGTGTAGGAAAGCGTAGGGACCACTAGGGAGTTTTGTTTGTTATTTTTGGCACTGCTCACTGCTGAAGCAAATAAATGGCTGCTTAGCACTTTAAAAAGATGTTGTTGGTGTTCTTGCTTGGGTGGTGTGTGAGTGGGACAACTTCTTGTTGCGTTCAATACTCGCCTAGACTAAGAACGTAACACAGGCTAACAGTGACCAGCTGGTTTACCTCCATCCTTTCTTCTTCAGGATGTTTCCCAGAGTCGTCTCCGCCCTGAAACACAAACTCACACAATCAAAGATTTACATCAAGATTTCAGACAATCTTATAAATGTAAGACATTTAACCTTAAAAATTCTTTAAGATAATTCCTCTTTTGTGTATAAGCTGAATCAAAGAAACTCTTATGAGAGAAGAACTTGGAGGGTTTATTATAAATAGAATCTGAGGCCGGGATGCTGTTCAGAGTTTACATGTATGTTTCATGTCTCTGAGAGCAGAGGCAGAGGGGGTTTTTGTTTTTTAACGTGCACTCTGCGACGCCCCCCGGCGACCTCCACTGTGTCCATGCAGCCGCCCTGCAGCGGTCTATACATCCTTTCTTATGGACTAATTAAGGCTGCGGTGCAGCGAGGTGGACGGGAACCAGCTGAGATCAGACGAGCAGACAGTCGGTACTGTACCTCCCCGAGGCGTAAACCTCCGCTGTGTCGAACAAATTCACTCCGCTGTCGTACGCCACCGTCATCACGCTCTCTGCCATCTACACACACACACATTAATACAAGCACAGATCTGCAGAAGTGGTTATGTAATATGTGTTCATGCATTTAGCACACACACACACATTCCTACATTACTAGCAGTGGACCGTCTGTCTGCACTGACCAAGTGAGGACCTCGTTTCTTTGGAAATATAACTTAAATCTATTTTTTAATGTAATTTCAAACTAAAATGAAACCTGACAAACAGCTTTTTGATTTATCCTTCAAAACTTTCCAAGCAGGAACTTTGATTTCCTGTCTCCGGAGCCTCGGTCGCCTTCAGTGGAGCCAAAAATGGACATGAAAGGATGTGAAGCAGTTGTTAAAGACGTTCTTATAAAAGTACAGCTGCTTTAACTATATTATTTTTAACATTTAAACATGCTGACGTGACTCAAATATTCCCAAAATAATCACAGACGCTTCATCATTGAATAAATTAATTGTTGCATATAATACACCTCTGACAATAATAGATATATGGAGAGTACAGCTGAACTTTAAATGGCAGCAAAAGGTCAAACCTAGAAGAGCCACGTTAAAAGTATATACTGACTTCAAATAAATTCACTAGACATCCTGTAGCTTGATTTTAACTGAACCCTTTTGGTTTGCAGGTCCTCCGTTGGTGAGTGGCAGTAGCCAGGTCCACATTTGTGTAGGTAAACAAACACACCAACACTTCGTACCTCGTCAGAGATCTGAGAACCAAATGTCACCCATGTTCCTGTGAAGACAGAAAAAAGTAACACTGACTGTGTGTGCTGGATATATGGAAATGTGCTTACAGTGTGTGTCTGCTGCAGCTCTCACCCAGTCCTAAGCAGGACACTCTCAGCCCAGATTTCCCAAGATTCCTGCAAAACAACCAAATCAGCAGGTCCACTGATGGATCATTACACCAGACTAACCCTCCTGTTACATTAACAAATAAATTCATTTATTTATGCATCATTTAAAGGCACAATTAGAACATCGTTCGCAGACTGTAAATGCTGTTTTATAGATTTGTTTTTGAACTACATGGATCTGTTTTCCACACACATGCGCACCATTGTAGTTTGTGTCTCCAGATTCATATTACACAGTCATGATTCAGTTTTTGCTAAATAAATGATGACACGGTGTAATATGTCATGTGTTCATCTGAGGCTGTGTTTAGGTCAGAGTGTTTAATTTATGTCCTGATACGTAAACCTTTAGAACTTAAAAAGGTTTAATTTCTTTTATACTTCACTGCACTGATCAGTGTTCATGGTTCCAGTTTGATTCATGGTTCGATCAAGTTTAGTGCTTATTTTTAATGGTTTAACAATCGATTTGTTCCTATTGCTGCTGCTGTTGTTCTTCATTGAGTTTCACATCCTGTGGACTCAAATTCCACTTTCTTGGTCTTCAGTTTGTTGCAACTGTTCTTGTTCTGCTCTGCACCCTCAAAGAGCTCAGCACAGAGACACTTGAACCAGAAATCCACCTTAGCAGGAACAAAGACTTCTATCATCACCGGTAAGATAGCGGAGCTGGGATGGCCACAGGGTGAGTCTCTGAGGAGCACCACAGCAGCGACCTCATGGGCCTGCTGGCTGGAAACGTGAGATGGCTGGTGATTGCTTATTAATGTTCAAAATAAGTTCATGGAGACTCCTCAGTATTCTTTTTTTTTTTTTAAATCAGCCCATTTTACAAGCACTCTTTAAATGACCGTAACTCAGTTAATTTGTGCCAGAGAGATTCAAATGGTTTCAGAAAGAAGAGAAGACAAGCTTTACGGGTATATTTGATGTAGAGCGTGAAGCCTTCTGAAGGTACTGTCGTCTGAGTACAGGCAGAAGAATCAGCTCTGCCTGCAGTTTACTATGTGCGCTTCACTTTACCGTAACTCCTCATAACCACTTTGGGCTAGAATAAGTTGAGCTCCCAGTCAGAAATGGAGTCTGGAAAGTCCCATCAACTCACATTTCCAACTAAGCCAGAACAGCTCCAAGTTAACAATTCAAGATGGCGGCACTAAAGGTCAACAGTACCAAAACTTTAAGGTGTACTTCTACCGTTACATACCTGTGACTCAGTAAGTAAGCAGTGCACTGATCAGACTCTATGAATGTTCTGCACTGATGTTTTTTTAAGTGCAAAACAAATAAGTATTATCATGTATTGCTGGTGATACCTAAAAAGTCACGTGTTTCCTCGCTTTATCTTGAACACACTAACTCGGGTTTGACATCAACCTTCCCAAGTTCAAACATCCGTGCTCCGATGTATTTAAGTCCACTCAGTCTGTATGATCATTAAAGGGGTAAATGGACTGCATCATTGTCCTGGACAGAGAAAGATGCTAGTTTCAGCTGGGAACAGTTGGGAGCAGTCGGGAACAGTCGGGAACAGTCGGGAACAGTCGGGAACAGTCAGGAAAAGTCAGGAAAAGTCAGGAACAGTCAGGAACAGTCGGGAACAGTCAGGAACAGTCAGGAAAAGTCGGGAACAGTCAGGAACAGTCGGGAACAGTCAGGAACAGTCGGGAGCAGTCAGGAACAGTCGGGAACAGTCGGGAACAGTCAGGAAAAGTCAGGAAAAGTCGGGAACAGTCGGGAACAGTCGGGAACAGTCAGGAACAGTCGGGAACAGTCGGGAGCAGTCGGGAGCAGTCGGGAACAGTCGGGAACAGTCGGGAACAGCAGGTACGGCAGCAGGTAGCTCCGCATGTTTGATTAGGCAGCTTTATGCTGAATCCAACCCCAAAAGGGATTTTGAGATCTTTCACTTGCATTAAATACCAACATTAGCTTTGTATGCAGACGGTCAGCGTTGTAGCTTTATCGATGATTTGATCGCGTTAGCGTCTAATTGATTTGTTGCTCTTGTCAGGCTGATACAGTGATGACCACTGTATCAGCCTGACATATAAACCACACGCAGCATCAACAGCCTCCACGAGATTTCATTGGTCATCACCTTGTTAATGTGCTCAGTGGCAATAAAGCACACTGAGGTCATTCAGGGCCAGACTGAGGTCTGCAGCCACGCTAACGAGGACTGCTGCCGCTGCAGTTAGGGAGCAACAGCAGGAAGATTTAAAGTCACTGTTGGAGTCAGCAGCAGTGCATGATGGGAGCTGTGGTCATCAGTCAGGATGATTTAAAGCTTTATGTCGAAACCAATCAACTTATCGCACAGTGTGATTACAGCAGTGCCTTTAATTTAAGCAAACTCGCTGTACATTCATCAACATGAATGTGAGGTCAGAGGTCACAGAGCTGAGGCTGATTAACGCTGTGCAGATGGTACAGAACATACATGAGGGAGGGAGCGCATGTTTCATGTCAGGATAAAAAATACCACAAAGAGCAGCTTCAGACGGCGCTGCTAAAAATACCCCCAACAGCAGCAGCAGCTGACCAATCAGCTGTGTTTTTACTGACGTTTACAGTTTTCACACATCAAACACAGCCAGACACAAACATCCAAACATCAGCCGGCCGCTTTAGAAACACCTCCACCTCCCCTCTGTTCAAGTGTGGCTCTGATGAAATGACCTTCAGTCTGAAAACCAGCGACACGCTTCAGTGATCGAACAGAAAGAGACTCAATTAAAGTCTGACACGTAAACTGACTCGAGTAATTCAAGTCTGCAACACTCATTCACATCCAAGACCGAGGTGCTTGTGTTCGAGATCAAACAAAGGCTCACATCCAAGTGGAATAACTACAAATCCATGACATTTACCTCTAAGTCTGAGGCAAGAAAACAAGATTCACATGCAAGTTACCAAGTCTTACACCAGCTCATTGAGGTTTCAACAATCCAATTCAAAGTCGAGTCTGAAATCATCAATGATGACTCAAATATGAGTCCAAGCTGAAAACATATTCATGTTAGTGTCCAAGTTAAAGTTAAATCTAGGAACACGTCTGAGCTGAAAACATCCAAATTCACATTAAAGTTCAAGTTAAATCCAGCTGTTTTTAAAAACTGCACTTCAAGTATTTCATTGAGGACACATCCAAGCAACAATAATTACAACCCAAGTCCTGATTAAAGTCAGCAGTTTAAAAAACGCAGTCTGAGACCAAATTACTGGACAGAAGCTGTTTACAATGTGCACATCAGATAGATTACATTAAAGTACAAGTCAGGTTAAATAGATAATAATTGATATATATATACATATTAGAGTCCAAGTTTGTTCCACCGTCTTCAAACAAGTCAGCACACAGTAAGAGTTTATCATGCAGTTCAAAGGCATTATTTCCAAGTCTGGGTCAAGTCTAAAATCAATTACAGTCAAGTGAATCATGCATGTAGTCCAAGTCCACAACCAAAGCGTGATTTAGACTTCTGCAGGAAATCTATACTGTAACTTGTGATGTAAGTGGAAACCTCTTTTAACCCAGTGCTCTAACCTCACAAATCATACAGTCATTGCATCGAGTCTGCGTTTAGCCGCATTCTCGGGAGGCTCACGTCAGGTGACGCGGAAGAATATGGGGCTAAAAGGAGTTTCCAGTTATGCCCTGAGTTTTGTCATTGATTTCCCGCAGACGCATAATTCGAGATTGTTTCTCAAATAAAGTCATTTTTCATCTTGAGACAACAGGATTCATACCAGATCCAAGCCACTGGTTTTAAAATGTAGTCTTAGCCCAAGACATGAAACCAAGCAACGCTGTCATCAATACTCCTTCATAGCCGGATGTCAATAACGTGATTCATTGTAA
>NW_005187957.1:52940-56278 GCF_000239375.1 Pundamilia nyererei
GTTCCACCGTCTTCAAACAAGTCAGCACACAGTAAGAGTTTATCATGCAGTTCAAAGGCATTATTTCCAAGTCTGGGTCAAGTCTAAAATCAATTACAGTCAAGTGAATCATGCATGTAGTCCAAGTCCACAACCAAAGCGTGATTTAGACTTCTGCAGGAAATGTATACTGTAACTTGTGATGTAAGTGGAAACCTCTTTTAACCCAGTGCTCTAACCTCACAAATCATCCAGTCATTGCATCGAGTCTGCGTTTAGCCGCATTCTCGGGAGGCTCACGTCAGGTGACGCGGAAGAATATGGGGCTAAAAGTAGTTTCCAGTTATGCCCTGAGTTTTGTCATTGATTTCCCGCAGACGCATAATTCGAGATTGTTTCTCAAATAAAGTCATTTTTCATCTTGAGACAACAGGATTCATACCAGATCCAAGCCACTGGTTTTAAAATGTAGTCTTAGCCCAAGACATGAAACCAAGCAACGCTGTCATCAATACTCCTTCATAGCCGGATGTCAATAACGTGATTCATTGTAAATCTTGTAAACCATTTCTGTGCCTACGTGTGAGCTCCGGTCTGAGTTCGTCAGTCTTGCTCTGGCTGTGACAGTCCAGGTCCTCAATAATCACGTTTAAGAAAACTGGCAAGTCAAATGTGATTGATATTATATGTTTGATTGAGTCCAAATCATAGACGTTCATGCACACGTCTGAGACATTAAGGCCCAGGTTAGTGTCAGTAGAGTCCGAGTCACTTGTGCTTCAGTCAAAATCAAGTCATTGATGTACGTGAAGTCAGGATCAACAGGTAGAAAGACACGGAGATTCCAAGTCATCGGTTTTAGTACCTGAGACCAAGCTTTCAATGCTAACATGAGAATCATAGTCAGCAATAATCATGTCAAATAAACATCCAAAGTTTCATGTCCAAATGCAAATCCTGACAAAATCATTAGATGGGACACTTTTATGTCAGTGATGAAGTCCTGGTGTTAGATTTATGTCCACGTCCACTTTATTCTTGGTCTGGTACAAGCTCTGATCTTCATATGTGAGTCATAATCTGAAAGTGAGTCAAACAGACGTCCGAGGTACTCGTGAGTCTGTGCCCAGGTTGGTGTCAGCTCACTGCATGTGCTTCATGTTTATGGTGACTGATGTTAACGCCTGAGTCCAGGTCACAGTCCACGATGAATTCATCAATATTCAATCAGGATCAATTCTGAGCCTCGCTTTGAGTCATCAATATCTGAGAGACGAGTCGCCCTGAGACGCACACTCGTATCAATATCTGGCTTCAGACCATTAATATTTAACCCGACTAATCAGTATTCAGACTACATACATGTCACCTGATCGGCTCTATCAAACGCATCAATCAGCAATATAGAATCAATGCCAGGGAGGGGGCGGCGGATCAATATCTCTGATCGGTTTGCTGTACTAGCTCGTTGTTGTTGGTCCTGACAGAACGACCCCGGGTACACACACACACAAACACACGTGTATGAAACATGAACCTGAGTCACGCTCTGCACCTGTCGGGTCACATGACCACCTCTTTGTGTCACTCTCACTGCCTCACCTGTACTTCATGTTGCTATAACGCCCGAGGGCCTCCTTCATGTGGGCGTGGCCTAGCAGGGTGTTCCGCTCCAAAGGCTCGGCCCTGACCTTTACCTGGCAGATGGGGGCGCTGCTGGTGTTCGCCGCCGCCCTCCGCTCCTTCAGCTGGTGCTCGCTGGCCCCTCCACCGCCCCCACCTCCTCCCATGTTACATGCTATGGACACCTGCATCCTGATTGCCGCGGTAACGAACCTTATGATTATACAAAGAGTTCTAAAGTCTCAAAGCATGATGAGGAGACCGCCGCTGCCGCCAAGGATGCCAGTCGCTATGGTTACGATGGAAAGAATTCATGAGTGGGATGTCAAGTTTGAGTCCACCCGCTGCGTTTGAGCCAATCAGCCAATCAAAGAGATGCAAACAACTTTCCTTCAGTGTGTCCGTCTGTCGGACACCACCATCCCACAACAGGAGCCCCGAGGAGGAGCACAAGGAGGAGGAGGAGATGATGAAGAGCGTCCCAACAAAGAAGAAGAAACAGAGACGAGGGAACGCGATGCAGAGATGAACGCAGGAAGAAGAACTGGGCGTCTGTCCGTCCTCTGGACTGTGCCGCTGAGCAGGAGAGGGGGAGAGAGGGAGCCCCTCCCCCGCCTGTCATTATTCAGAGCTGGTTGGCTGCACACTGGCCGAGCGAGCATTCAACAAAGAAAGAGAGAGAGGGAGCGCGAGGGCTGTCACTGTGCAGAGAGCACTGTGATAATTGCTACTGTCAGACAGCATCATGGGAAACATGCTGTTAATGTTAGCGAGCTGGAAGCAGCTGAAGGATCTCACCTACAGCCCCAGCACACCTGAGCCTCCTTCATCTGCATCGCATTTAATGAGAAACATGCAGATTAATGCCTGCAAGAGGCAATCGCGACCTGCAAAGAAAAAGAATTAAAAATGTCCCCTCATACATCAGCTATTAAACCCCGGAGAGCGATTGCTGAACAGCAGATAGACGCAAGCAGGAAAAAGCAAAAAGACAACTGTGAAAAAATAAAAAATGACAGAAAAAACAAACAAGAATGGAACAAATTTGACAAAAAAAACCAACAAAAACAGAAACAAGAAGGAGAAAAACATGAAAAAGGAATCAAATTGATGCAAGAAATGAAGAAAAACAACAACAACAACATGACCCCCCAACAAAAACAACCTTTACAAGGAAAAACAACAGCAAAAAAATGTAAAAACTCATAAAGGGTCCTAAAAAGCCAATTAAGTCTAAAAATAATAAAAAACAAAAATGATTTAAATGCCTCAAAGGCACAAACAGTTACATGGAGGGGACTTTTCCAACTACACATGCCCTCAAAGGGTCACAAAGCTAGCACAAGACAACCCGAGAGAAGCAAAAACGGGGGAAAAGCTACTACAAAAGAGAAAACATGGACAAATAAGAAACGTTTCAGATTTTCAGTGAAATTACAAGTCCATAAAAAAACTACAAACATCATGGCTGCTTGTTTTTGCTGTCACTGATAACAAAACAGCGCCACCTGTGGCCGCAGGAGGAACTACAAGACAAGCTCCTGAAGCTTGGAGGACTCAAATAAACTGAGAGAAGAAGAAGACACATGAACCCTTCTCGTATCCCTGATGAAAGTTGATTTTTGGCATTGTTTAATTACTCAGGATGTTTCCTGCACATGACAAGATGATGAAGACCCTCCCCCACTCCTCTTCCTCCATCGGACACACTCGTGTGCACTCATAAATGCGTTGCA
>NW_005187957.1:57741-62498 GCF_000239375.1 Pundamilia nyererei
TTGGGTGTAGTATTTAGCCAGTGGCACTAACTCTCCAGTGGAGACGTCCCAGTGGAAATCTGATGAAACACTGAGCTTATTTTGTTTTTTTAATGAGGTTTACATGGACGTCTGTCACCTGTTCTCTCACTGAGGATCACTCTGTACTGAAACCCAATGATTTTACAGAAGGTTGTCAGACACAGGCAGGACTGTGTTTGGTAATGTAGCGTGACCTCGGTCTGCAGAACAAACTGGTCTGTTCATCGACATATTGATCAGGTATCGGCTCGCGTGCTGCTGCCAGCTGCTCACATATTTACACTGTTTCAGTTTTATATATGATAACATTAGCTGAAGTCAGGAATGATGCAGCCCTCACTCTGAACACACACACACACACCGAGCTGATAAACGACTGGAGCAGAAAGTCTTTAATAACAGAAATGTGACTCAGCAGCTCCAGGAGCCAGTCAGAGTGAGCCGAGGAGGACACCACACACCGGTCTGACCAGTAACAGCTGCTCTCCAGGTTAACCAGTTCAGCTATCTTCACATTAAAACCAGCTCATCACTGTAGCCCAGTAAAACCAGTTCAAACTGCCATGTGGTTCAAATTATGTGTTTCAGTGTGCCTGTGCCCTCTGGTGGTTACTCCGTGTTACTGCACCTGTCTTTTATGTCACCTGTATTGCATGTCCCTCTGCTCCATGGTGATGTCACACTCCTTCAGGTAGATCTCAAGGCGTCGCCTCTCCATCAGCCTCCGGGCGGCCTCCAGGATCTGAGATGCCAACACCGACTCATCTTTCTCCTTCACATCCTTCTTCACTTCCGTTTTCTCTAGTTTCCCAGAAATCCCCCTGTTTACTTTGGGCTTCTTGCTGAAACCATAGATCTCCTCCACTGACAACTTTCCAGCTTTTCCTGCTACGGCTGCTGAGGGTCCAGCAGCTCCTACGGCTGACGCCCGACCCGCAAACATGGCTGACACTGAAATGATAAAACAGGCCTAAAGTCAGCAATTTAACCCAGGAACCCATTAGCTGTGTGGTATTGTTGCGTTTATTGTTCCAGGCTTTAGATGTATAATTTACAAGTTTGCAAAATGCTGCCTGTGTGTAGCTACAGTGACTGATCCCACAGTCTTACCAGCCTTCCTGCAAATGCGGTCTATCCAAGACACTGTGACAATCAGGGTACAGAAACTTCCAGAACAGAAAGCTAAACGTTTGAGTCTCTGATTTCTGTACTCTGGCACAAGAACATCCTGTCATACAGAAGCTTTTTCAGCAAACTTAAAATGATCGTGCATGTACCTTCTTGACACATAACGATGCAGATGGGTCACACATTTGTAACAAAGGATAAGTACAGCAGCTTTCTAGTTTGAAAAATAATAAAATTACACCTGTATGGATGATGTCCTGCTTCGCTGTAACACAGTTTACACATCTGAGCTCCAATGTAGCAGTTTAGACTTTCACGGTTTTCCCTGCTATTCCTGGCTGTTGTTTTAATACCAGCAGAATGTTTTTGTCTTCTGCTCTAGGCTGTGGCTACTCCATAAATGACAGGTCACTGTCATGAGGTTACCACAAGCCAACAGATGGTGCTGCTGTGGTTCTTGTATACAGTTTAGGGTCTGGAGTCCCACAGGGCTCCATTCTTGGTCCTCTACAGTTTCATTTCTACATGTTTCTCCTTCATCAGCAAACACACAATCAGTTATCAGAGCTGTGTAGATGATGCCAGCAGCAGCTGCCTCAGGATTACAGCGTCACTTCAGATGCTGGAATTATATCAATCTGTAATAGACTCCACATTAGCTGTAGTGCATATACCTGCTTACAGAACTTATTTTTATACTCATGTCTGCCTCAAACTGTAGCTGACCTGACCCTTACAGCTAGGTACACTTTCTGCTTTGTCAAACAGTTTTGTTGATCCTCGTCTACTTTTAACAGTCAGTTTAATCCTGATTTGTGCTCTACACACAAACTTCACCTTTAATGATAAAAAGCTAGTTTTACAGCATGTCGTACCTGTTTGTCTGGTTCCTGTCGCCCGCAGCGTCCGTCCACCTTCATCTGTCTGTCTGTGTCCCTGCTGCTGCTCTCATATTAATCCCGTTGGCCTGATCCCACCAATCAGAGAGCAGATATCATGTCTGTCTGATTCAAAAAACCAAAAGTCTGAGTACAGATGTTAAACATGGCGTCCTGCCCATCAACCTCATGTATCTAGCTCTAATCTCACACACACACACTCACACACACACTTAAGTCTTTTTAAATAGAGAGAGGACAGTGGTAGAGTGAGATAGACAACCTGTCCTGGTTCAGGGAAGGCCCTGAATGCACCACGCAGCAGTGGATTAACCTATTTGTGTTCCTGCGTCCTCTAAACGTTCAGAAAGCCGAGGCTTCCTTCACAGCAGCAGCTCGAGTGACGTGTGTCTGATACAACAGTACACACACGGTGGAGGAAACATCTGTAAACATCTGTTGTGCTTTTATCTTCATCTGTGTGTAATCCATCACATCATCTGTCCGAGCGGCAGCAGCCTCCACCTGCTGTCCACAGATTTCATTTTAAACCCTGAGATGCAAACATCTGGCAGAGACGCCACACACACAGAAGTTATAATAGCCCTGTGTTCACTGACACCTGAGGGAAACCCCCATGACCACAGGGTGGGGTTTTACGGCTGCCTTAATCTTTCACCTCCTCTCCTCCTCCCCATCGAGAGGAGCTGGTTGAGGTCGTATGAGGAGGCCAGCCCCAGGACATGATGGAAATTATTATCTCTTTATTATTTTTATATACAGATTATTATATCTCAGACGAGTGAAGGGAAATTGTTTCACCTGCTCACACTGATTTTTCTTGCTCGTTGTGATTCCTGTGACGGTAACATTGATACTTTTTGTTTCGTGAGGTCAAGTTTTGCACGTTTAACAGTGTTTTTTTCCACATTACAATCCTGGCAAAGGACCGTACCATTTTCAGGGGCAGGGATGTTAACCTGAGTCACAGTAACTGCACACGTTATTTAAAGTGTTGTAGGGTAAATAAATGTTTCTGTGGCTTTAATACTGAACTGCATGTGTCCATATTACTCAGTCACACCTGAATCCTGTGTTTAATCAGCACAGTTTAAGTCCTGTATTTATATTTCGTTTACACAGGTGATCCCACTGACACTCGGTGTCTCAGTTACAACACAGACCTGTTTGACCTCTATCTGCTGACACAGAGGTCATCCAAAGGACTGCGGCTGTGCTGAATGGATGTGGATAAATCATGGATCCTGACCAGCCTCTGCAGTTTGTAGCTGCTCTGACACACACACGGGAAATCTTTACCAGCTCACAACACCTGCTTGATTTTAGATTTAACATCCAGATTGTGTCAGATTGTATTCCTGCCTCACACAGGAATCCACCGAGTTTGAGAACAAATAAAGTGTTTTAAATCGTATTTTATTTTTACAAAGTGAGGACAAGGAGAGGAAATCTTTATAAGTTGAGGACATTTTTAGATTCTTGGACACTTTCCTGTAAAGAAACAAAAGCACAGATTTCTCTGTGAGCACAAAGATCAGTGTTTAAGAACCGTACAGATGTTGGAGAAATACGGACCATTGTATCTGAATACACCAGGGACTTTTGTTTATGAGGACATTTTTAAGTCCCCACTTAAAGGCAGAAATCCCTGTGAAGTGGGGACTTGAAAGATTTCTTCTTGAGGACAGGGTTTAGTCACTGTAGTGAGGACATTTCTACATGTAAGGACATTATGATGGATACAAAACTGCTACATAAACATGTTTCCTAGTCCACACATCTGTCTGCAACTGTCTGTCTGTACTGGTGATTGTTGGCAAGATGGTCCTCACGTGTGTGCAAAGACCAACGTGTGTGTTTCCAGCTGTTTGTTGGCAGTATGTTTTTCAGTGGGATTAGAGATTACACTGTGGACACACACACACTCCAATCATGATGATGTCATCACTTCATGTGCGGCTCCGCCTAATGATGCAGCGTCATTTTTGCCTCTGCTTGTATTACCCACAATGCACTTGAAAAATGATCAAAAGCATCTGATAGAAGCTGTGTGTTTGTCTGACGAGTCAGGCAGTTCAGCAGGTTGTTTCTGATTGATTGACTGATCAGGTCTTCTTTGTCCACAGTCGTGTGTTCAGCAGGTCAGGCGAAGTGTTCAGGTGTTGATGGAGACTCCGGTATCGGAGCTGCTTCCTACAGCTGAAGGACAGCATGTGGAGGGGGTGGGGTCAGCTCAGACTGAATCCAGCTGTTAATCAGTCAGCAGACCTCAGGTCAGTTACATCACTCACGTGTTAACTGTGTGTGTGTTCAATCAGAGCTGCTTTCTGAGGGTCGATCACAGGAGCGCTTCCTCCATCATTCACACTGATTTCTTCAGCTGTTACAGGATCAAACTCTGGGTTTATCAGCAGGATGTTCACAGACGCACATCCATCACACAGGCCATGAGTCACGTGACGTGACAGACTGCTGGTAGATTGATGTGCTGTTACTCAGGTTTATAACGCTACACACAATAACGAGGGTCAGAGGGCAAGTCTGCGCTATGCATTCTGGGTAATTCCCTCAGGCAGTGTACTTCTGCAGAGTTCACAAAGGCTCAATTTATCTGCTGTGCTGCACTTCGTGAGCTCACAGCCAGCAGCAACGCCCCCCAGTGGTACCACCCAGTCAGCACAGTTTAAACCCTCAGCACTGCGCACACAG
>NW_005187957.1:63018-65379 GCF_000239375.1 Pundamilia nyererei
TATAGCCCGTCCCTTTGAAGTCATGGATTCAGAACAAAACCAAACTGACAAGATAAAAAAAAAAAAAACACACGTCAACATTTGAAGAGTAAAGTTTGTAACACACAAAGATCTGAACTAAAGAATTAAACGTTAATATGTGACAAATGAAATCTGTCAGCTCAACCCTTCAGGTGAATGAATTCTGGGTAAAAAAAACATTTTAGTTCAGCCTCAGTGTGATAATCTCTGGTCTCTCATGGACCGAATCCTGATGGCCGTTATAGAACGAGCAGATTTCTGTTTATATTATAACCATGATTCAACGTGTTGTTCTCTCTTTTTCCAACTTCAACTCTTAAAAGATTCTTTGAGAAAACAGATTAAATTTCACATAATTCAACGAAAAGCTGCAGTTCAGCCTGCTGGTTCTATAGATGAACCCCCTCATAGGTGTGTGTGTGTGTGTGTATGTGTGTGTCTCACATTGCTGTAAATGTGCTGCAGTGTGTCCCTGGCGTTGGTCACTGACAGGTCGGTGTTCAAGACGAACTTCAGGCCGCTCGGTGTCTCGTAGTAATGAAGACGATACTTACTGGTCTGAAAGGACAGGAACCCCTCCTTCCTGAGCACCGATAAGGACCACAGACAGGAGGACAGGTGGACAGACAGACTATCATGAGGACATATTGACAGGTGATATGAAGGATACATGTCCAGAGGAGACATCTTGCTGACGAAGGAGCGGATGGAGAAGAGCATCCCGTACATCAGCTTGAACTCCTGCAGACACACATAAACACACCTTTCCTTCACACACACTCTCCGTGTCTGATTTATTGATTGCTGATTGCTTTTGAGGCTCACCTCCTCCTTGGAGATGCCCGCCTGCTTCTTGCGGTTCCACTCGTTGTAATACAAACAGTTTCCATTGCGGTCAAATATGTACAAGTTATGAACCGTCATCTGCAACACAGCCGATCACAAATCAATTAACAGACATCCACCGATGATCACTCAGTGGCTCGGGGTATGCCGAATCAAAGACGAACTCCTCCACAACATAAAAAGTGTTAACATTACTTTCTGTCCCGTTGGTATTCTTTTTACTGCAAAGTTTTAAATACCAGGGATAAAATTGCACATTTTTTATTGTAGTCTGGTCCTCCGCGATGCTCAGACGTAACACAACAGCCACTAAATTATCTGTTAACCTCATTTAAACACACCAGCTTTCTCTAATATGTTTAATTACTCCATTTAACGGAGAAAAACACATTAAATGTTTTAAAATAATCGTTATAATCAGGTTTAGACGAAGTTTGTCTAATCCAGCTCAGTGTTTACCTTATCTTCCTGTTTCTCGCAGGACCCCAACTGCAGAGCTGTTCACTTAAGTGCCCGAATAAAACTGTTTCGAGGAAATTTATACAGCTAAGTTAGACTCTCTGAATTGAAAGAAGGTTGAGTTATTAAATCCAACTTGTAATTTAATCATATGTGAGTTGGTTTGTAACATGGATATTCCGCTAATAGCGTAAATAAAATAATGTTAGGCTTTATGCGCGGACAGCCTCTACTGAGTCCAGTTATTCATAGAGAGAAGATGGCGGCAGCACCGGTAATGATGCCGTACTTCGGCCAGCAAATTTCGTCCAAAAGTGACCTGGTGCCGGACTGGACCCGCCAGGAAGTCAGCACCGGGGTAAGTACATGGTCTGTGGTGTTGGGCCGGACCGAACCAGGCCCGGTTCGGTCCCGGTGGAGCGTCTTTAAACGGCAGGTAGCGGCTGAATGAGACAGCAGTTCTGCAGCAGCTAACGGCGGCTAACGGTAGCTGTGTTTGTGAGGAGATTCGGAGCACAGCGGGACCGGACCGGGCTAAACTGGGGGGTAGAGTCCGCGGAGACACACGTGTATCGGGTGGTTGATGGAAGATATTTAAATAACTACAGGGACGCGTGGAGAGCTGGCTAACGCTATGGTTGCATTATGGGACAGACTTTAACATTTCTTTGTTTTTCTCACTTGAGCGTTTTCAATGTGGCTTAAATGGCTTGTCCGATAATGAGCTCACCCGACAAAGGAGTCATTTAACAGTCTGAGGAGGAGGAACACGGAGGGTGATGAAGCTGAGAGTTTAAACAGGAGAGATGCTGTCCGATAATAAGTGCAGGGTGTTTATCAGCCCGTTTACCTGTTTGTTTGTTGTCGTGTGTCAGACCACCATCATGGCCGTGGAGTATGACGGAGGAGTGGTGATCGGGGCCGACTCTCGCACCACTACAGGGTGAGAAAACAAACACTGAACACGTGATGAGTGCAGGAAACACTCCTTTAACCTCACCTGTCTGTGTGTGTTTGTTTCAGAGCGTACATCGC
>NW_005187957.1:66624-67799 GCF_000239375.1 Pundamilia nyererei
TCCTGTCAGCTCAGGTGAGGCCAATACTCACCTGTGTCTTTGGCCCCGCCCACAGCATCGAGCTGGACGAGCCCCCATTGGTGGAGACGGCAGCCAATCTGTTCAGAGCGAGCTGCTACCGTTACAGGGAGGAGCTGACAGCTGGGATCCTGGTGGCAGGCTGGGACAAGAGGAAGGGCGGGCAGGTGAGACCGCACACCGCCTGGACACATGCGCTGGTGTAGTCCTTTGTGTGGCCAGCAGATGGTGCTGTTTCCACCCTGCAGACTGTAAAGCATCGTCTGTGTGTTACCTGTCTCAGGTGTACAGCGTCCCGATTGGTGGGATGTTGGTGAGGCAGCCGGTGTCGGTGGGCGGCAGCGGCAGCACCTACATCTACGGCTTCATGGACGCCAACTACAAACCCGGGATGAACAAAGAGCAGTGCATGGAGATCACCGCCGCAGGTAACGCACCGCCGCTGCTGCAAGGCATGCTGGGAGCTGCACTCCACAACCGTCTCGCTGACTCACTGTCTCTCCTCAGCTCTGTCTCTGGCCATGGAGCGGGACGGCTCCAGCGGGGGCGTGGTCAGGCTGGCCAGCATCTCGGAGGAGGGGGTGGAGCGACGCGTCATCCTGGGAAACCAGCTGCCCAAGTTCTCCACACACTGAGCGTGCTCCGTTCCACTCACGTGTCTGTTATGTTAATAAAGTTTTCATTTTGTCTCTTCACTGTCGTTGTCTCATTGATGCTAAAATAACCAATCACACCAATACCATGGGTCACTTTGTGGGTGCAGTTCCCCGAGTGTCCAGCAGAGGGAGACACAGACTCAGCAGTGAGCTGAGTGCTTACAGTCAGGACAAGTTTGAGGTCAAAGGTCAGATCCTCAGGGGGTGTGGCACAGCCCGAGTCTCCTCTCTGAACACTGCTTTGAAGGTTTTATCTCATGTGTCCGCGCAGACCGGCGTCTGTCTACAGAAATAAAGGAGTTTAAAAAAGTCGCCTTTCATGGAGGCGCTTAGAAACGCTTCAAGCTGTGCAACAGGAAGTGCAGCTACCCACTGTCTTAAAGTGCTCGACGGCTGAGTTGGCCTTTTCTGACTGAAACGTTTTCCGTGATGAAGCGACAGGCCTCGTCTTGCTGATGCCACTGTCAGTGTTGTTACTTTGAAGTGTCGTCTGTGGCTGAT
>NW_005187957.1:68738-70340 GCF_000239375.1 Pundamilia nyererei
AATATTAAGTTTTAGGTTTTAAACTTTTAAATTCTTGATATTTTCCAATTTATCTGACTTTTTATTTTTTTATTTTAGGAATTCTTTTTAATTTCGACTCTCTTGCTATATTTTTTTGTCATTTTAAATTCATTTTATTTTGTTTTTCACCTTTTCAATTTAATTTAATTTAATGATTATTTTTATTTCTGCATTTTGAATCGTCGTGTCTTCCTCCGCTGTTGTGACATCACTGGGGGGCGGGACTCTCACCTGTCTGTCAAACGTGTCCGCTCGTCAGTCAGGTGACAGTTTCCCACAGGCCTCCTGTCCTCTCCATCCTTCCTCCTCCTCCTCCTCCTCCTCTCCTTGCTTTGTTCTCCGGGCCGTTCACACCTCTGCCGACAAAGAGCAGAAACAAAGAGCAGCAGCAGGAGGAGGAGGAGCAGGAGGAGGAGGACACCTGACTCTGTCTTTTGTCCTCAGACTGGGAGAAAGAGGAGCTCTCGGCCTCCTTTCATCTCTCTCTCTCTCTGTCGGGACTGAATGTCTCTCGCCCGCTCTCACCTGTCTTCATGGAGCTGCAGGTGAGAAACTTCAGCCTGACTGTAACCCCGCCCCCTTTAACGTGACAGTTAAAACGGAAACCTGGATCCTCACCAGTCTGACCAGTTTAACTCCAAACATCCAGAAAACACTTCACCTCCTCCTCACAACAAACTGCTGGAAACTCTTCAACAGTCGTGCTGATGTTCGTTTTCATGAACAATCCGAGGCCGTGCCGCTGAGGATTATGGGATAGATTTATCTCCTGTCCTTCCCTAAAGGAGGCTCCAGTGTCTCCTCAGCTGAAGAATGCAATAAAGGAGGCAGTGCAGCTCCTTCCCTCCATGTTTGGGGAGTCACTGCAGGTGTGACTGTTTCTGCAGGAGGTCAGAAACTACCTGAGAGTGAAAGCATGGCTGCTGAGGAGTGTCCTCCTCCTCTGGTGTGGATTCAGTTTGTCAGACAGGACGAGAGACATTTACATAACAAACACCCACAGAGAGAGAGAGACAGGAACCCTGCTTCAGTTTCTGCTGTTTTATCTTTAATGTGGAGAAAACGAACCAGAAACAACATCAGCACAGTCTCTCTCTCTCTCTCTCACACACACACACACACACACACAGACACACTCACACACACAGACAAACAGACACACGCACACACACACAGACACACACACAGGACTTCTCGTCAAGCTGAAATGTGACTTTTTCCCACTGTCAAAAGTACTGACCACTGATTAGAACCAACAGGAATAAATAAATAAGACAAAGTGTAATAAATGTGTAATAAATGTATAATAAATGTGTAATAAAGTAATAAAGCGCAGCACAGTGATGCAGATATGTGTCAGTATCATGTGTGTTCATCAGCTTTTTTTATAACTGATGATTCAGCCCTGATTAGAAAGACAACAGACAGATTAAAACACAGAAAATATGATTTGTTTAGACTTTTATTAAAGCTGGTTTGATCATTTTGTTCATATTTTATTTAATTTCTTTAATTTTTCAGGAGCTGAACTAGAGAAATTTTCTTAGGGTGGCATGAAAATCAAATAGGGTGGCAAAATGA
>NW_005187957.1:71609-75610 GCF_000239375.1 Pundamilia nyererei
CCCCCACCTCCAGCTGTCCCACCGACCCCTGCGCGCTCTCCAAGCCGCCTCTAGCTGCTCCTCAGACGGCCTCGCAGGCAGCCGCGCCCCGCTGCTCTACGCTGGAGGAGGGATGGAGGAATGAGGGGGAGCCGGGTGGGAGCAGAGAGCAGGCTGAGAGCTCGGAGCGGCTGAAGGAGCCGGTGCCGTGACTCCCTCCGGCCTCCATCTTGGACACTTTGAGGACTTTTTTCTTTTTCTCGAACTTTTCGGCTCCAATGAGGCGCGCGCGGCCGGCGGAGACCGAGCCCAGCTGACGTCAGTGATCGGTGATCGATAGGTGCGACCGGGACGGAGTAATGGGGGCTCAGCGGGGCCCCGTGGCCCACGGCCGGGCCTCCTCCTGCCGCGGGCTGCTGCTCCTCCCGCTGCTGGCGGTGCTGCTGGGCTCCTGCGGGGCGGAGGAAGGTGAGTACTGATCAATACACTCGTTATCGACCACAGCTGCTGATCGATCAGACTGCATCGGCCCAGAAACGATGACGCAATGTTACAGACCCATCGAGCCTCAGAGAGAGGTTCAGTCACACACCTCGGAGGGGAAACCGGACCCCTTTCTTCTTCTGTGGTTAATACGTTTTTACATTCAGCTCAGAGAAGTTTGACAAATATTCAAACAAAAGTACGACTGACGTGCTTTTACTGCCGCAGAGTCTGAGCGGCAGTGAAATCCGTCTTTACTGCAGTAAACTCGGGTTTCTTGGCTCCGTCTGTCCCATCAGCAGGTCTGTGTTCAGGGTTTGACCCCGTGGTTTATGATAAATAGGATTCCTGTGACACTGCACAGTGAGGAGAGCTTGTGCCTGTAAGCAGGTGCAGGTAGTGAGCTGTGCACACCTTTACCTGCATGTTCATGAGTAGCTGACTAACTGCTTGGGTCCGTTGCTCATACCGAGGCTGCGGGTCAGCCTCCCAGCGATGGCGTGGAGCCGTGTGGCGCTCTGAAGGTCTGATGAGGGCTGTTGTGTTGTTGTGGCTCTGCGGTTTACTTCTTCACTCATTCTAAGGAGCCTCCACAGTAATGACATGTTAGCTGTGGCTGTGAGCGGGACACACGGCAGGTCAAAGGTCAAGGTCGAGCAAAACAGAATAGCAGACAGTTTGAGGCTTTAGGTGGAAACAGCTGAACGTGTTTGTGTTCTCACTGTTTTAGTTTTAACACAACACAAACGTAAAACATGAGAAAAATCTCAACTGTGACTTAAAGTTGCTGTTTAGAAGATAAAGTGTGTAGAAATGTTTGTGCTGATCAGATTAGAAATCAGATTCACTCAAAAATCCAACCTTTTATATTTTGTGCGTTACAGTAAAACTTAAACTGAAAACTTTTGTGCTTTTATAAAAGTGTCAAACATTTTGTTAACGTGTTTTATTTACATCATGATAAAATCTGAAAGAGCCAATCAGACATCAGGACAGCAAACACGGGGGGAAATAAATAAACACGTGAGAATAAAACGATAAGAAACGAGGAAGCATCCTGTTCACTGAGAAGTAAACAGAAAAAATCAGTAGTCACTGAGAGCGCACACTCACAGTTTACCGTGAGCCTATCATCGGCTGTGACCGAGCAGGACGCCGTCTGAGCGCGCTCAGTCAGCTCCAGCGTTTCTTGGGTTTTTGTTGTTGAGCTCTAACGTGAGAGGAGCCCAGGCTGAGCTGAGCTCCCACCTGGGCTGATGTGGTCACAGAGCGCGCTCAGACAGAGCTCTGGAGCTTTTTACTGCAGCTGATTTGAGGATTTATTGGTTATTGATCAGGAATCCTCTTACACGTTCAGTGCTGTGTCTGAGCAGCAGTAAAAACAATCATCCTTCTGTCATCACGCGACTCCACCGTGTTTAAATTCAGTTTTTAGCTTCAGGGCCATCTGGAGATAACAAATCAGCGTTAGCGCTTTCAGGCTGTGTTAGCTCAGAGAGCAGAAGCTCGCCGGTTTATTAGGACCAGCTAAATGTGACACAGTTTAGTTTTCCTGATAAAGCGGTCATGTGATCAGAGAAGCTGCTGTTTCCAGAGCGCCTGTTGACGCCCCAAAAAACCTAAACCAGCTTTAAAAGTGTTAAACATGCGTGCTGATACCCGCTGAGGGGAGCCAGTTTAAAACCAGCAGGCAGGAAACCAACAGTGCTGCAGCTGCTTCAGATCAGCATGTGACTGGTTACCAATACCTTATCTATCATGCCGTTTGTCAACACAAAGGAGCAGCTGACTGTCACGTGACCCCCCTCCCCAACAGGAAGAGGACAGGAAGTAGAGACGCAGGGGCCGAGGGTCTGAGAGCTGAAACAACAAACTGTTTGATAGCTGATAAATGGTTTAACTGCAGGGTTATTGATCTACAGATACCTGCTCGTTAGTGCTCGGTAACATTTCACTCATTAAAACCGGAGCCGAGACTTCTGGCAGCCATGTCATTGGTCAGGTAGTGCCATTAAAAAGGCTCAAAAAGGCTCCAACAGCAAAAACTTAGCTACAACCCTAATAATGCAGACTTTAAGCCTTGTTACAGTTTAAACAGCAGAGTTATTAAGGCATTCATCCTCCTTCACAGTTGTGCTGTTAGAAACGAGCATAATTACATGTGAATAAAAAGTAGAGGACCGACAATGAAGCCCTGTGGAACTCCACCACCTGTAAAACAACACCTGTCTCCACAGAAACTCTGAACTAGGCCTAAAATGCTTTGAGTGACGGCTTCTGAGGTTCTTAAACACACATCCTCATGTTTCTCAACACCTCCTGCCTCTGTCATTAATCTGCATCTCTGCCTCAATAAACCACTACACTTCTGTTTCTCAGTGTTTTTGTCTCAGGCTGATTGTATTCATTTGTGCTGTAAACATGGACGTTTTAGTCCGAGGATGGAGTCGGCGCTTTAGTCTCGAGCGGACATTGGAGGAACTCACGACCGTATTAAACCTCAGCAGCCTCGTGAGCGTGTGTGCAGTCGACTGAAGTTTACACAAACAGACACTCAGGAAGACTTGAGGATAAATAAATAACAGATTCACACACACTCGCTCTTTAACGGCAGGTTAATCAGCAGCTGAGTGTGTTTGTGTGTGTGCTGGAAGCAGGATCATTGTTTCCTGCCAAACCAGAAAATTACCAGTTAGA
This sequence comes from Pundamilia nyererei, assembly GCF_000239375.1. Classification (NCBI taxonomy): domain Eukaryota; kingdom Metazoa; phylum Chordata; class Actinopteri; order Cichliformes; family Cichlidae; genus Pundamilia; species Pundamilia nyererei. The sequence continues at coordinate 74,769 of NW_005187957.1, forward strand.
AAACAATAGTGTGTGTGTGTGTGTGTGTGTGTGTGTGTGTGTGTTCAGACTCTGAAGGCTGTTTGAAGCCTCTCTGGGACTTTACTGTTTAACCCTTTGAAGGATCATCCAGCTTTGCTTCACCCGGTTGAGCTTCGCTCTCTGTGCCGGCTTCTCGCGCTCCACCTCTCAGCATAGAGGGTCACATGAAATCAGGAGTTTCTCACATAAAAACAGTGAAATTAGCTAAAGTGGTTAAATTAGACGTCTTTCCTCTGGACTCTGGTGCCGCAGAAGCTTTTTTTACTGTGGGTGTGTCCACATATTGTGCTCCATCTGCTCCCTGTCTTTTCTCTCCTCTTGTCTTTGTTCTGTTGTTCTTATTTTAACCCCGCGCACACACCAAACCTCCCCCTCTCCACCTCTTTCTCCTGCCTCCACCTCTCCCTCTCGGCGCCTTTCTTCCGTCCATAAATCCCTTTAAAGGCGCTGGATTTAATTTCTGACTGAGGATTTACATGTTAAGTGCCGGTTTGTTAATCTGTTGATTGGCCCTTTGGAGGTTTAGCCCTCACACTCACAATAAAGACGGGCATATGAGACCTGTGAGAGTGCCGCCAGGATTTTCAAAATAAAATGCCAGCCACATGTTAGGTTTGACCTTTCTAACAATATCAGCTGTAACATTTAAATGAGTGCACAAATGGTATGTCCAGAAAGAGAAGCACGTAAAGTTTTTAAAGAAAGTAATAATAATAATGTATGTAAAATCACAAAAATAGGAATTTTGTTCTCTCAAAGTTAAAAGTGTTTGCATTTTTCAGTGTAAAAAATAACCTGACCAGGTAGAGGAGGGTTTAGGA
>NW_005187957.1:75724-82949 GCF_000239375.1 Pundamilia nyererei
TTATTAAAGCATAATTTGAAAAGCTGAAGGAAAATATTTCATGTTGTGATGCAGAAGAACCTATCTCTGAGGAGCCTGGAGTAAACCACAGCATCTGCACATTTATTCACAGATGGTAAATAAACAGGCAGAACAACAGCTGAGAGCAAAGCTAAAAATATGTTTTAAAAGAGATATGATCTCAGTGTCTTCAGTTTGCCCACAAAATAAAAACTTTAGAGAATATATAAGATCATTTGCTTAAAATGTTACTGATACAAATATGAAGTTCCCCTTTAACCTTTGTGACATGTGCCCCACAACACCCATCATTACATTAAAAAACATTAAAAATAAGTGTAGAAAAAAAAACCCTTAGTTTCCTGTCAGGATTTAAGAAATCTTCATCAGATGAAGTTTTGTTTGTAACCTCACCCTGTCCGACGTGCTGTGACAGGCAGATATTTAACGCTTTCAGCTCTGTTATTTAGCAAGACTATAATTTTACATGATTTTTGGATGGTTTATATTACAGGGAAAGAGGTTAAACCAGAATGGCTGAGGACCAACAACAGAGCCCAGGGGAACTCCGCTGGTTAAAAGAACACATTCATTAAAAAGTAGTAATAATAGTAAAACAGTGGTGTTACCTGTTCTCAAAGCTGTGTCTCTGTTTCATAGTCAAAACAAGCTTTTCATAACTGTAGAAGCAGATTAAAATCTTTCATGTTGGAGCAGAGGGAAGATTTGCTTAGAGGACAATTTTAGGATTCTGGGAAAGCGTCCAGAGCAGCAGGAAGTCAAACTACCTTAACTGAGAGTGACGCACGCTGATGCTGTGATCTCAAGCTTTTTCTGACATACCTGTTTCTGACGCTAAAAAAGTTCCTTCACCTCACATTTAGTCACCGAATGATTAGGTTCAGTGGAAAATGTCCATAACCAAGGGTAATTCTCTCAAACGCCATCAAAGCCTTTGATTTCATGTTACACCCCTACACCAACCCCCACAATGGCTTTATGTCCTCCCAGAGGGCTCCACCCCCCAGGGTGGAAAGCCTAAAGCTATAATGTAATGTCAAAACAGTCGATAGCTGAACAGCTCTGTAATCATCCCATCGAACCTTCCTGTTTCCATTTTTCAGCTCACCGCCTCCATCATTAAAACTGATTCAGAACACTAAAGTTTGAATCATTACATTTTCTAACTTCAAACCTCATCCAGAAAAGAGGATTTTAATGACGTTTCTAAATTTTCCTGTTCTTTCATCTTTTTGGAGCCTATACGATGAACAGTGGAAAGTTTTGGGAACCTTCACCCGACTGCTTTCACTAAGTTTAACGAGCGTCAAAGTTACGTAACCACGGTTCTATGAGTGTAGGCGCAGCTGACCAAGAGCTGGCGGCTGCTTTTGTGTTTGTTGCTTTTATGGTGAATTCTCACAGTGTTTGCTGTTCTCCATCTTCCTTCATCGGGTTAAGAAATTGTGTTTGTTCTGAGTTAAGTGGGTAACGGAGCCCACCCAGTAGTGTTTCAGCGATGTTTGGAAGTGCCTACATTCAGATATGTCAGATGAGGTTTTTAATTGCACAAAAGCTTTCCATCCATTTCAATCGAGTCATTTTCGATAAACAATATAATAAACTTAATGTGAAGGCTCTAGGATGGTTATTTTTTTAATTATAATAACTAGCCTGATAAACCCAAATTGTTTAAATGCATAACATCCAATCACTGATTGATTTACTTGTTTAAGTTATGTTTTGTCTGGCAAACATGTCACATTAAATAAATAACTTTGTTGCGGGTAAAACTGTATTATTGTAATGCAGAGAAAACACATGTGCAGTCTTTTTAAAGTCTTAAATATTTAATGTGAATTACCTTTTGAATGCACCTTACTCCTCTTTTCATTGTGAGTGCCTAATCTAGAGCCAGTTTCATGCATTTCAAATTAACCAAACAAAAACTAAACCACTTTCTACGACTGAAAATATCTCCCACATTTTGCCAAAAAAAGACATTCACCAGTGATTGGTAGAAGGAGCCCACAGATGCTGCGGCCTCCATGAATTTCGTTTTTCCTCACGTAAATTACCCCCGGTTTCCCTTTGTAAAGTTCAGCCTTCAAACCTGTTGAAATGTGGGCTGGTTGTCAAAAGGCACAGAGGCAGAACTGGCTCCGCACTGGCATCACGTCGATGGAAAATAGATAATGGAGTAGGCCCTATTTTTCTTTCTCCGCAAAAACATCCCTGGAAGAGGTCCTGCGGGGGCAGTTCCTGTGGTTGGAACAGTCACAAAGGTGCACTCTGACTTGAAATAACCTGTTTCCTGCAGTGGAAATCGGCCTCATTAGTGCAGTCAGGTATTGGCATACATTCAGTCATAGTTTCACTGTAGGCATTGGAGTAAATGAGGAAAAGAAAATTAATGTAAAACTCAATTTTTTTGTGGGGTTGGGGGAAGCTGCTCGGAGCTTGCACTTTGTTTCCTTGACTCTCTACAGCAGAGGTTAGCATGACCCACAGAGACACGGCGGACACACTAATGGGAACTACAGCAGGCTGAAATAAAGTGGACTGATCCTTTAAGGACGCTTTGAACCATCTGGATGCGAACGCAGTCAGCCTGAGTTCCTCCTCTACAGCTAACGAGTAACTTTCCATTCTCCAGACAGACGTCCTCAGGTGGTTTGATTTGTCCGCAGGCCAAAACTCCGATATTTTATAAACTGTCACATGTAAGAAGCAGAAATGTTCTCAGTGTGATTTCTTCCAGTTGACTGTTGGATAATCTCTGCAGCTGTGGAACATTTTTCCAACCGGATGGTTCAAAGAGTCTTTGAGGATTGAGTAAATATCACTAGCAGGGCAAGTTTTAACCGTCCTCCTATGTTTTCAGATGTTTTATGTGCTGATTGCTGAGGAGAACAAACAGAGCTGCAGCTCGTTGTGGAAGATTCCTGACATGTGAAATGAGTCAGAGGCAGTTCAAACAGCCTGAATCATCGATCGGAGTGTTGACAGAGAGAAGATAAGGTGCTCAAACAGAGAGCGATGAAGACGAGCAGGAACAAACACAACCTGAACATCTGTTCCTCCATGAAACTCTCTTAAATTATACAAACACTGTCTGTCTGCTGGCAATGAAATGTGTGTTTAAGACGTACAGTAAATATACACATCAGAAACAAGTAGAACCAACATAGTGTCCAGTGAAGGCTTACCTCGTCTGTGCTCATCATTCCAGTGAAGTGCAATGATAAGATCCAGTACAAAGCTTGGTGTGGTTTCTCTAACTGACTATTCAGTTCAGCCTGTTGGCACTGGGTGTGAACCAAACCAAACACTTACTAGAGGTGGGAATCACCATACAACGCACGATACGATATTATCACAATACTTAACGCACGATACGATATTATTGCAATTTTTTAAAATATTTTGCGATATTCAGATTCTGTCCATAAAGGTAAACTTTATCAATATTCATTTTATCTAATATCAAAGTCTCACACTCAGTCTTTCTCTCATTTCAGTCAGTTTTATAAACTGAACGGTTTGTATTACAGTCTAGTCCAACTTAACTGAATGCAACCATCTGGTACAATTATAGCTATTCTGAACTATGCAATTCATGAAAACTATGCAGCCCCTTCAGCAACTGAAGAATTTGAAAGTAAATTAAAACAAAATATAATTTTACGTTAAATAAAAAAGTTTTAAACTTAATTAAAATAAAACATGTCTTAAATTAAAATAAGTAAACTGTCATGTTTATTGCTGCCAAAACAAGTTAAACACATTTGGACAGTGTCAGGATTCTTGCTCAGAAAAAGGATCAACCTGCTCTGAAGTCAGAGCACAAAAACCTTCTTTGTAACAAAATATCGATTTCTGCTGTCCCTGTATCGATACATTATTAGCAAACAAAATATCACGATACTACACAGTATCGATTTTTTCCCCACCCCTAACACTTACTGAGGATGGCGGACCTCAGGAGGTAGAGCAGGTCATCTTCTAATCAGAAGGTTGGTGGTTCAGAGCCTGGCTGCTCCAGTCTCCATACCAAATATCCCCAGGCACGATGCTTACTCCACTAACTCCTCCACTAACTCCACCAGATAGTGGTGTCTAGCTGCTTCCTTCCAGGAATTTACTGACATATGTGAGTCCTTATGTTGATGTTGTGATTATTCTTCCATCACACTGAGGCTAGGATCATTATTCTCTCACTGATGAATTTGAACATTGTGGTGAAAAAGCAGACGGAAGAAATCTATGGAGCTGAACGGACCAATCACAGCGTTTGCAGCTGTGGCGACGTGTATTTCCATTTCCAGGGAGATGCACGTCAGGTTACAGCGTAGGGTTTCAAAGAGGCTTGCAGTTACAGCACAGTTTTTCCCGCTGAAGCATAAATCTTTAGTAACTCAGCTGAACCTCATACCTTTGTCAGGAACACCTGGACTTTATTGGAACACGTGGGCGAACAGCCACACTGACCGTTTTATTGGAACTCAGCTAATTTGGACCTTTTTATCTCTCAGCGGTGCCTGAAGGAGCGTTTGGACCAGGAACTGATTAATGACATCAATTTTAATGGGAAGATACCATTCATTTGTGAATTAATGCCTCCTGCTGATGACATACATGTGAAACTATCCTCTAACAAACTGAGCTGAGCCACATGATGATCCTGGCTGCAGTGTGATGACAGAGGGAGGCATCCATGGACCCACACTTTGTCCCCTCACCTTTTCCAGGCAGTGTATCCAAGCTCTGGCCCGTTTGATCTGCAGCTGTCTCTGCTAAAGTTAGAACATCCTTTACGGCCCCAAAATCAGCCATAAATCTGCAGTTTTCTCCACATCCTGCACCAAAGTTTCCACAAAAAGAGAACACGTCATTGACGTTTGCAGAATGAAAAAGCGCCATTGTTCTTGTTTGTTGTCTTTTAACAAGACTGAGCAAATGAAGTGACCCTCTGGAAGTACTTAAAGCACCGAGTGCGCGGGGTGTTTCATTAGTGCAGGCTGGTACGATGTGTGGTTTTTAGCCCTGATGTGGAGTCACATCACATGACATTCAGTACAAATCTTAATCTGCACTAGAGTCAAACGTTCGTTAGGTTTCTCTGCTCTTCCTGCACAGCCGGTCAGATGGTTGTTTTTAGATCTTTGAGATTAAAAATCGCACAAAGTTCAGCGAGCAGAAAAGCAGCAACTGAAGCAGAAGAAGAAGAAGGAGAGAGTAAAAGGCAGGAGAAGGAACGAGGAGTCGAGGAATGAGAGAGAAGGAGTGAGATAATCGGGTTTATTAGAGAGCAAGTCGCAGCACGAGACCACACACACCAACACACACGCAGCCCGAACGGCTTGTGTAAACATCCCGCCAGCGTTGTCATGGTAATTTCCGTGTCCTCGTCATGCACTCTTATCGCAGATGCACTGTTTACAGCGTGTGTGTTCCTTCCTTTGTATGTTTGTGAGGACCAGAGTGCAGCAGCGCGGGGACGTTTCTGCTGGTCTGAGGATCCAGACCCCAGTCCTCGCAAACACAGGACTCTGTGTGTGTGTGTGTGTGTGCAGTTTACAGAGTCTATATGGATGTAAACCAAACACACACATGCTGAGGCTTTAATTGGCTCAGGCTGCGATGCTGATTAGAAACGCGTGTGCATAAACTTTATTCGTCCTCTGCGGTCGAGACTTGGAGCTCATAACTTCAGCAGCTTCAGAAAAACGAGTTAATGTGGCGGCTTTTAGAAAATCAACAAAAAGGAGACGAACCTGCAGGCTCGGCGATCTCGTGTCACATCACCGCAGGTTTCTGCGGCGTTTGCTATCACCTGACTGCGCATCCAGCACTTAAGATCCGAGGCCGTATCCCTGATCACATAGCATGACATCACAGCCCCGCGGTGTCAGAGGGAGCGGCGAGGCATTCAGGTGCTGCAGTAGATCAGATACATGAACCCGTGGACATCCTGAAGGGAGGAAAGACGAGAGCATACCAGAGGGGAGTGTCACTAAAACTGCTACACAACCTGAACCCTAAAATTATGTCAGCGGCAAAACCTGCTGTTCCGCTAACATCCCTGCACACCACTAGGCTAAAAATGTCCAACTGCAGTAAAAGAACTTGGACTTTGGCAAAGCTTGTGAACATCTGACATGCCGTCAAATAAAAACACTGCAGATGCTCTTTAGACTCACACAGAGAAACAGAGTCAGGCTTGTATATTTATAACAGACTAAACATAATAATACAACATGAGCACATGTGTATATGAAGCGTATATGAGCTGAAGCGTTTTCTGATCAGTGTTTGCTTAGGCGGTGGAGTTCCACAGGGCTCTGTCATCCATCCCTTTTGTTTTTAAAGCCACTACATGTTTATCACTTTATAAGTCAGTTTGGTTTTATATCTCATAACTCAGGCTTACATTTTGCAGCATTTGAAGTGTCGGAGCTTCCATGACTTACAGGTGGGTGTAGCTGCTAGCTTGTCTGCTAGGCTTCACCTTAGCTGGTACCTGAACTGGTCCTCTGGACTGTTTGTGTGCTCTTGGAGTCTTTTAGAGCATTTCTAATGCAGTTCTTTGACCAATGATATGGATGCTGTGTGGTTAATGGTGAGATTGTAGGATTTTAGTTGCTTGTTACTGAGCACTAAGTCTGTGGATGCAGCTCGATAGCCAGTCAAGCTAGCTGATAGCATAGCACTTGAACCTCTCGGGCTCTAACTGCACTAACATGGCAGCCACACTACTAATGTTGAGACTCAACTCTGTGTCTCTTGGTTTTTTGTGGTTTCCTAGGATTTATTAGTACAATAGCAGACCCAAAAGTAGAAGCACCGTAAGTGTTTCTACTGCTTTCCTAAGTTTAGAAGTTTATCGGAGCTCCCCGTGAAGAAATAAGAGGCCCGTGTGTGCGTGAGGAGACGCTGACCTTCTTCTCCTGAGCATATCACACTGGCAGAGGTCACATTTCCATCATGTTTTCCACTCTTGGCGTTGGAGCGTCTGCTGCAGCAGATTAATCATCACACAGTGAGCTCTTGACTCGGCGCTCACTGCTCATCTGTGTCCGTGAGCTTCGTACAGGCGCCCTGAGACACCCGGGGAGAATTACAGACGGCTTCATTCCTCAGCTGCTGCCAAGCAGAACGATGGAAGGGCCGCTTTCCCTTTCTCCACGCTGTAATTACACACACACACACACACACACACACA
>NW_005187957.1:84549-94063 GCF_000239375.1 Pundamilia nyererei
AAATCCAGAGATTCACAGAATTTACAGAAAATGTAAACGATGTGTGATATATATCGTTGCCGGGACGATAAATGTCTTATATCGGGATATGAGCTTTTGGCCGTATCGCACAGGCCTAATTTCTTTGTTGGTCTGTTACTTGGTTACTTTGGTGTAGTGTTATTAGCAGAGACAGGGAGAACTTTATTAGTTACACAAAGTGTGAAACGTGAAAATACAGTTAAAGGTCTAAACTTTAATCTCGTGCAGTCCAGCAGGCCAGATTGGAGCTTTACAAGGCCCGTTTCTGGCCCCTGGGCCTTATGTTTGACAGCCCTGGTCTGCACAAGATGCAACCTTTTTTTAACCGTATGCCCTTTGTAAATAAGAATATTAGTCTGGATGAAGCCAAGTCAAAACAAAGTTATTATATATTTTTCGGCACAGCCAGCCTGAAGTGTCTTCACAGTCTCCGTTCACGTGGAGACGTTCCTACACGACTGACAAATGTCCTCCGTATTTTGAATAAAGTAACTGTGAGAACTAATCTTTTAAAAAAGCAAATCTGTAATAATAACAAAGGCCAGTTTCCATAATATTGGATTTTATAAGCCTAAACACTCCAGCCTAACAAAAGTCATCGTGTGGGATTTATGTTATTTTGAAAGCATTCATCCATCACAGCCAATAGCTGCAAGCGACACAGACACTAAACAGGAAGTGAGCCACATAAAAATGTAAAAAATGTCAGTCGGGCCTCAAATGTTTCCACGCGCCTCCGCCCGCCTCACTAAGCCGTCACGATGATTTTATTGATGTATTTGTATTATTTTGAAGGCACCTGTCTGTCACAGTCAGCAGAAATGAACAAAGGTGCGTATTAAACAAGCGCTGCTAAAGAGGAAGTGAGATCACATCTCAGAAAACGCCCCCATCAGTGCTTCCAGCTGTGCTCGTGACACGCTAAATTTAAGCTTGCAGCAGAGCGGCGCGCTGATTTATGCAGAACTACAGCACCAAGACGTTTACGTTGTTTGGATGTAGGCAGTAACATCAAAGCCTGAGCTGAGGCCTGTCATATTAAAGGTGGGGGAACACCACCCTCCTGTGTAAATGAGTCCTGCAGCAGTGAAACCAGCACGCTTAGATTTATCGCTCTCTTTCTGCGGCGCTGAGCTCTGACTGAAAACAGAAATACTCAGAAAACAGCAGCATTAATGTTGTATTTGTATGGGCCTACTTTCTGCAGAGGACTGATATGAACATATGGTGGTTGTGGAGGTCTAAGAGGCTTAAGAAGAGGGGAAAAGTGTGAGAAACGTCTGCATTTTTCACCGTGTGTGTCAGGGTTAAGCCTCCTGAGCCTCTCTCCTCCAACGCTGATTACACACCATCACTCACGGCAGATATTACACATGTGCAGGCATGCTTCGAATGTGTGTGTTTGTCGGGGTGTAGCCTGGTCTTCTTCACCTGTCCTCCTTCCTCCACAGAGACACGCAGAGGGAGAAAGAAGCCCTTGTGTTGTATGACCGTCTGTGTTTTTACTTTCCCTGATTGAAGCCGCTGAAAGACCTCCTGTGGGTCGTCTGGCTGAACCTGCTGACTTCCAGTGAAAAATCAGAGCTCATATCAGAGCGCCGCCTTCAGCTGATCTGGTACTGCTGCTCCGTCTGAGGCCTCCGTGAGTTTCTCTGTCTGCCGGAGTCACCGAGCGGTTCTGATGGTTTCAGGGGTTTGTTGAGCTTCCAGTGGTTGTGGACGCGAGTGCACAAGTTCACGCGGTTTTCCAAACGCTTTTTCAAAAGCTTTCAGAGACACCTAGGTGTTTTCAAAAGAGGTCGTAAAAGACGTGATTTTTAAAAAAGACTTTAAGGAGCTCTGGACACGTGGGATGTTTTCAAAGGGGCATTTTAGTAAAATTGAAGAGTTTTTGCATTAAATACAAGTGTGTTGGAGGCATCTGAGTGGCTGAGAGGCTTTGATACACCTTGACTGATGATTTGAAGGCTTCAGGCTGACGTTTAGGAGGTTTTAAGCTTTATAAGGTTGGAAGAAGCTGTTTTACAGGTGGTTTGAAGAGCATTTAAGAGAACTTTGGAGGAATTTCTAGGGAATTTAGGGGCCTTTTTAGAGGTTTTGAAAAACTTATAGGAGGCTGCTGGGACCATTGAGTCTGAAAAGATTCCCAAGTGGCATCAATGCTGTTTGAGGAACTTGTTGATAACCTCGAGGGGTTTTACAGATAACTTTAATGCACTTTCAAAACATTATATTTTATTTTTAAGAAGAAATCAAGGGACCTTTAACACATCTAGGCTTCAAAGAACCATCAGGAGGTTGTTGTGTTCTTACATTACCAGTTTGTTGTGGTCATTTGGGCGACTGTTAAGAGGCTTTTTGAGATCTTTACAAGGTTGTGGGGGTCCATTGGGAGTCTCATGACTTGAAGGTATGTTGAGGACCTTAGGAGGGTCTTTTAAAAGGTTTTAAGCAAACTTTTAAGAGGTTTTAAATAACATTTGCAGCTGTTTTAAGAGGTTTGGAAACACTTCTAGCAGGCTGCTGGGATCTTTAAAACGGTCCAACAAGTCTCGAAAGGTCCCAAGTGACGTCAGTGCTGCTTGAGGACGTTGCTGACAAACTCAAGGAGGGTGTTTGAGGAATGTTTCAAGGGGCACAAGCAAGCATGTCGTTGGAGCATTTGAGGGGAGTGTGGTGACTTGCCTGTAGAGGACTACGTCGAGGTTTTAAAGGAGTGCTCAGTAGGTTTGCTGAAGACCTGCAGTGGGATGAACTTTGGGTGATTTTTAGAGGATGTTTTATTTGCCCAGGACTTGCTGACTGTTGCTGTCTGTGTTTCAGATGTGCTGATGAACACCAAGCTGGCCACATCTGACCTAAGATGGACGAGCTACCCTGCTGATGACTCGCAGGTACACATCAAAGCTAATCTGTTAGCTTATAGCTAACACTCTGCATTGCTTTGAATGAAAAGCTCACCTATGATCCGTCTCTGTCCTCAGTGGGAGGAAGCGAGCTCGAGGGACGATCAGCAAAACACTGTGCGGACCTATGAGATCTGCACCATCACTAGCACTTCTTCCTATTGGCTGAGGACGCGCTGGATCCCTCTGAAGGCGGCGACCACGGTCTACGTGGAGATCTGGTTGGTGGACATCACAGGTCGTTTGATGTTGATTAACGCGGAGAAACGAATATAAGCTCTGAACGTGTCGACGCAGGTTTTCCATGATGGAGTGTTCCAGTCTGAGGCAGCCGTGTAAAGAGACCTTCAACCTGTACTACTACCCGTCAGAGGCTGACGACGCCACGCTCACCAGCCCGGCCTGGATGGAGAACCCTTACATCAAAGTGGCGACAGTCGCCGCCGACCACCTGATGCTGCGTGACGCCAGGGGCCGCCCTAATGTCAAGGTGCTGCGGCTGGAAGGACTGCGTAAGGCGGGGCTTTACCTGGCCTTCCAAAGCCAGAGCGCCTGCATGGCGTTGCTCTCCGTGCGTGTGTTCTACAGGAAGTGCCCGCCCCTGCGCCGCGCCTTCGCCTCTTTTCCTGAAACCGTCCCCCACTCGCTGGTGGAGCAGGTAACCATAGCAACAGTGGAGTCTAGCGTTCTTGTACATAACAAGCTCACCTTTGAGTTTAAAAATAAAAGCACTGTAACTGCAGCTTTTGTGTCTACAAGCTTTTATTTTGACATTCTGCTGCAGGCTCAGGGTGTGTGCGTGGAGAATGCTGTGACGCCGCCTGGCGAGCAGTCACAACCTCCCAGCATGCTTTGTGGTGAAGACGGGGAGTGGGTAGGACAGCCGACGTCCAGCTGCGCCTGTCGTCCTGGATACGAAGCAGGAGAGACCGACGTACGCTGCAGAGGTGAGAGTGCAGTCCATAAAACAAAAGACCTCCTGTTAGTTTTCAAAGTAAAAGCGTCGTCACTGAGATGGAACGAATGAATCCGGCACATTCGAAGGCCCGAGCCGAGACCTCGGGTTCACCGTCACGACTTGAACTCACTAACAGCTCCGACCATCATTTGTTTTACAAAGTAAAAGCTTCTCCTGTGCGCCGCTTCATTATCAGCACTTAAAATTCTTCGTGGTCAGAACTGCGAGTCCGAGTAAACAGAGAGGAGAAGCTGGAGGCGATTAGAGGGCGAGAGAGCGACGTGTTGACAGTGTGAGAGCGAGCAGAGCAGGGGCCCCAAAGTAAAGCAGGATAAAACTCAGCAGTAATCAGATTACTCTCAGTGTTACAGCTTTACTCAGTAAACACTTTAAATCTGAGGGAAATGGAAACATAAGAAAGTGTTTCTCTTTCCCACCATGAGCTCAGATCACAACGTTTGTTTACATATAACCAGATTATAACCAGATTACAGTCGTTGTCTTACGGCGTGTAAGAGGATTCCAGTAAACAAGGATTACTGTTTCTGTAATCAGCACAGGCATCAGAGGAAGCCGTCACTTCCACAATAAGACCGCAATTGTTTGACAATAGACATCACACTGCTGCCAAACCTTACATTTTGTAATGTTTTTATTTATGATTGTTATTAAAGTTATAATGAGAAGAAAACTGATCTTAAGATTAAAAAGAGTCAAAGATTTATAGACAAACAATCTGAAATAAAAAAGCTTTAATTGTTTATATTTTGGTATAACTGTACCTGACTGTCTGACTGTGATACAATATTATTATTATTATTATTATTATTATTAGTAATATTAGTCATACAAATCTTATTAAAGTCAAAATACAGAAGTTAAATCACTTAAATTACAAAAGGTTTTGAAGAAAAAAGTAAAATGGTGTTGATGGAGTTTACAATAAAGTTTGTTTAATATTGTAACAAAAAAATGAAACAGACAAATCTGATGTGTGTGTTAATTGTTTCAGCAAATCAGCAGTTTTATTAAAACTTGCAACATGTTGAAAAATAACTCTGTCAACAGTTACAAATAAATGAATGTCTCAGGTCATCAAGGTGATTACAAACAGCTGTTGTGTTTTTATACGAAATTCAACTGAATTTCTAAAACAATGAAAAGAAGGCCAAAATTGTATTTATTAACAAAATTAGTAGAAAGTGAGTTTTTAAAAGTGTAAACGTAATATTTTTATGAAAAACATCCAAAAAATGAAAGAAACTTCTGTTTTAAAGTTATAACGAGTCAAATGTTAAAGTCCTTTAATTAAGAAACATGTAGATTTAATTTAATGTTATAAAAACATTTGTTGCGTTTGAACTGAATATAATGAAAATAAGATCAAAGATTTTAGAGAAAAAGAGTTGAAAATATGTAGGAAACTTTGACCGAGATTACAGAAAAAAAATGATCATTTCTCTGAGTCTATCCTGAAAGTCAATGTTTAAAACGGTTTGTTAAAAAACAGGCACACTTAGGACACTGTTAACAGTAACTATAGTAACTATTGTTAAGTAAATGACAGGAAGCGGTGTGGGTCACAGTAGAGGAGTGGCTGTGTCAACAAGTGTTCAGCTTCTTACAGTGAGTTTATAATCCACTCTTCACACACAGTCACAAACTGCTGCGCAGTGACTAAAATCACAGTCTGTGCAAACCAAATATGGTTCATGCTGTTATTCATGAAGCTTCACACCAGCTGAAAAACAGAGAAGCACGTGATTATTTGTCATTGAGATTCCTTTATTTACTTTTCAAACGTAGCTGAAAATTCTGTTACTTTTCGTTTTAAAGTTGAAAGTTTTAGGAGATTTCTAAAATAGTTGTGTTACGCGTTGATAAATTGTTGTTAAAGTATTCGGGGAGTCTCGCGCCGTGCCGGCTCCTTCACGCCGCTCAGGCGTCCTTTCAGAATAAGACTGGCGGTGTGGGGGATGGTGGAGGCCTGAAGGAGAAAGTTATTATTGAGCTGTCGGTGAAGTCGTGTGCAGCTGTTTACTTTAATGAGTAAGTGAGAGGGGTTGTGGGTAAACTGCAGGAGCAGCTGCTGCGGTGTTTCTCTGGAGGAAACGCGCTGTAATCGGAGTCCGTCCTGCCTCCGCGCTCGCCGCACGTTTCCGTCCTGTTTCCACGCTTCCTCTCCTCTCCGCCATCGCCGCGGGATGAAAGCAGAGCGAGGTCGACGCGGGCCGCAGACGGCTTGGTTGTCCAAGTTTCCTGTTATTCTGTGTGAGGTCAAAGGTCAGCTGACTGCGAGCGGGAAGCGCTGCAGCGGCGACAGCAGAAGCAGCGACGTCCTCTGCTTGTCTCTGCTTCTGAGGGAGGGGGAGGGGCAAGAGCCAGGCTGAGTGAAGAGGTCAGAGGTTAACTAGCGCTGCTTAAGCAGAGTGTGTGTGTGTGCTTACACTCGTGCTTGGCAGGGGAGGCCAGTGATGACATCATGGCAGCACTTTCCACATCCTGTTGAAGCCAAGGTCACTTCCTGTCTCTTATTGTCTGTGAGGCTGCACTCCTCCCTTCATCCCTTCATCCCTCTGCGGTGTTCCTGATCCCAGCTCTGAGCATTACTCACATTCCAGGCCACAAACCCACAGAGCCAAACCTCTCTGCTTTCACTCTCTGCTCTTTTTAACATAATCATGTGTTCATTCTTTAATATTTCCTATAAATGAACCATTTTTAGTTTCCAACCATTTTTAAACCTCAGTGACAGAAATCGACCTCTACGTCACAAACATGTTTCATTTCTAATAAAAGGCTCCAGATGTTCATAAACATCTGTTTGCTGGAGTGTGCATGAGCAGGAGAGGCGGGTGTGTTTCTTTGGGACTGTTTGATCTCTTTCGGGGACGACCACTGACGGGTTTGAGCTGTTTCTGGACACACTGAGCTGCTTTTACTGCTTCGAGGTTCACTGTCATGTTTGAGTGGAACATTTGCTTTAGTTGGGACTCGCTGGCACGCCTGATACCTTCATTGTTGGTTTTAGTCCCATTGTTCTGAAGCCTCGTCTTTTTAGAGCCTGAGGCCAGGAGGCAGCAGCCTGTGTGAGCTCTGACTAACAATACAACAGCTCAAATCTTCTCTGACTGACTCAAACTGGTTGTGTTCAGACAACAGGTCACATTCAATGTTTTTACGGTTTGTAGAACTAATTATTACTAAAAGATCTTTATAAATGCAACTGCAAAGCAGTGTGACTACATTTTATAGCTTCAAAATAATGTTCGTATAATATTCGCGTTTTGGCTGCTGTCACGTCCAAATAAAATTCTGGAATTTCACACAAAAATGGAGCCCAGCTGTCTTTTAGTCCAATTAACCTCACAGCAGTTTATTATTGGTCAGATAATTGTATTAGAAATGCTCCAAAAGGCTCCAACGGCACAAATACAATCCAGAGGTCCAGTTCAGGCTGCCTGCCATAGAACCCACATCGCTAATAATTTAAACTTTAATCCTTTTTTAAGACCAACCAGTTTAAACAGGTGCGGTACAAAAATAGTAGACCCCCCCATAGATGAAGCAATAAACATCCAGTGCATTTACAAGCAGAATTAAATGAAACCTAATTAAAAAGGACCAATAACAGAGCCCTGTGGAACTCCACCACCTGTGAGAAAACACTCTGATGTCAGCTCTGGTTTCTGTAACGCACATTTATCTGAGCTTTTTACTGCATTCAGAAAACAGTTGTTTGGATGTAAAACGCTTCAGGTCATACCTTCAGAGGCTTATTATACACGTGTAATCATGTTCTTTTTACTTAAACACCCTGCTGTTCTCTGCACTCTATGATTATACCTGGTCTATTGTTGATATAGGCCTGACTCATAAACCACAACACGTCGCTCTGTGTGTAACTGAATCTTGTTATTTTTTTATATCAGGTTGTAAACATGTTGTAGAGTTGAAATTTTAACATGGAAGTCTATGAGCACTGGCACGCTGCTGGAGCCCCTAGTGGACAATAGAGGAAGTGCAGTTTTTGTAGCGCTTCTGGAGATCTGATGTGTGTGCACATGTGGGTTCAGGCTGATGGTGAAGGTGGACAGTCCCATATGTGTGTGCGCTTTTAGAGGTGAATGCTAATTCTAAGCCTTTGTCTCCAGCCTGTCCGTCCGGGCATTTTAAAGCCGAGTCAGGACCTGTTGGCTGCAGCTCCTGTCCAGCCAATAGCAACACAAGAATCCCAGGCTCCGCCTACTGCCCATGTCACTCTGGTTTCTATCGAGCCGACTCGGACCCGCCGCACAGTGCCTGCACACGTAAGTGCTTTTCATTTATTTTTCTTTATTATTGTAATTTCTGACAACACTGAAACCTCTTGTCCTACATTTCCCATCATGCAGCTGGAGAGTGTCTTTCACTAGGACCTCGCCTCTAGTCTCCACAGACTGACGTGATGTAATTTGTTATTAAATAATCTGGAGACCACTTTAAACTCTGTGTAAACTCTGGACCACAAACACACACACACACACACACACACACACACACACACACACACACACACACACACACAGGGCTCTTTGCCAACAAGCCTCCACGCCTCTTTAAGTACCCCGACCCACCCCTTTAACTACATCCCCTCAGGCAACAGCAATTAGGCAAATTAATAGGCTCATTACCTCTTTGTGCTTGTGTCCGTGTGTGTGTAATGTCGAGGTCTTACAGGTAACGACTGCACACACACACACACACAGGTCTCAGGTTACTCTGATGTTTGTGTGGAGGCAGGAAGTTCTTATCTCTCAGCTCCTCCATCAGTCTGCAGACAAAGAAGAAAAACTCATTACGCAGGAATGAAAACAGGCCGCCTGACTCTCAGGTATCAGCCTGCCTGAGAGTTGCTGCTCAGGGAAAAAAGCGTAGATGATGTCGAGCGTCTGACAGGTGATACTCAGCAGGCACTGACCTGTGACCTTTGACCTCCGCAGAGCCTCCCTCGGCTCCTCGCTCCCCGGTGAGTCAGCTCAATGACACCATGGTGACTTTGGAGTGGAGCGAGCCACTGGACCGCGGAGGACGACATGACCTGACCTACAGAGTCCTGTGCTCCACCTGCGGGCCCGCCACTGCCACCAAGGTACGCCACCGCCATCTCTGTCACCATTAGCACCAGTCTGAGCTGTCAGATCTGACCCCACCCCTTTTCTTCTTTCTCTTCTTCAGGTCACTTCCTGCTTCCCATGTGGCGACAGCGTTCTTTATCGGCCGGCACAGAACGGCCTGACCCAGCGGCGTGTCGTCGTCTGGGGGCTCCGCCCACAAACAAAGTACATCTTCACCATCCAGTCGCTAAATGGCGTGTCTGCACTCAGCCACTCAGAGCCAGCCTCCAGCAAGCTCAACATCACCACCAGCAGAGATGGTACAGATACACACTACATTACCCAGAATTCTTTCGTACACACAAACGTAATGATCAGTGAATGATGGTCTGTGTTTCTGTAGTTCCTCCTCCAGTATCTGGTCTGAGGAGGGTGGAGGCCTCAGAGAGCAGTCTGTCTTTAGAGTGGAGCGTCCCAGTGGTGCACAACCAGTACAAGATCCTGGACTACGAGCTGCGCTACAGCCCTGAGGT
>NW_005187957.1:95533-97378 GCF_000239375.1 Pundamilia nyererei
TCAAATAATCGAGATCTCAATTTCAGTGAAAATAATCGTGATTATCATTTTTGCCATAATCGAGCAGCCCTACCCTGAAGTTAACCTGGGCCCTGAGTCCATGTGAACTTCAAACCGAAGCCCTTTTTACGTTCTGTCTTTTAGTGTGTGTTTATAAAATATATCTAAAATTCCAAGAGCGTTACTTTGTAAAACATCCCATCTGGTTTTAGCAGGATTATCTTTGTAGAACTGGGTTTGGTTCTGTGCTGGAGCGAATGTATGTCTGCATATGTTAACTCTCACACACACACACACACACACACACACACACACACACACAGATTATAAGCGCAGATTAGATACGTTGTTTTGTCCTGTGAGGACCTTTGTTAATGCGTGTCACTAGGACTCCTGCGTTACTCTAATGCTAACTCTAACGTGTCCTTATCAGGACGGTGAGGAGTCGGTAGAGTGGCAGTACGTGTTCAGCAGGTCTTCTTCTCTGGTGCTAAACGGGCTGCAGCGGGCAACGAGATACCAGGTGCAGGTCCGCGCTCGCTCTCAGGCCGGTTACGGCTCATTCGGTGCCGAGACCGGCTTCAACACGCTGCCTGACGGTACGAGGTCGCATGCTATTACATTTTCTTTAGAGTCTGAGAGGTGAAAACACTGAGATTCACTCCTGTGTGTTTGTTTCCCGGGTAGGTGTGTCCCAGCTGATGGTGACTGGAGTCTCGGCCTCTTTGGGGATACTGGTGCTCGCTGTGGCGGCCATAGTTGGCGTGTTCTGCTACCGGTGAGTGCGTGTGTTCAGGATGCACCCTCCCTGCTCCCCTCTGCAGAACAATAGAACACACTGACCTCAGGTTCACACACACACACACAGAGCAGGGTGGGACATGTCGACTATATTAAGATGGAGAAACTCGACACTGTGAGAGCGATGGCGAGATACGGCGAGATAATCACATTCCTGAGAGAGCGACAGAACAAAGGATGTGTGTGTGTCTCCTGAGGAAACCAGAATCCCGCAGCTGCTCTGAATCTAAACAGCCGTCTGTACCTGTCTGTCTGTCACCAGGAGGAAGAGGAGCGCGCACATCCACGACAAGAGCGGCCACTACCAGATGGGGCAGAGTGAGTCTGACAGCCAATCAGAGACAGAGCTACAACTCGGCCAATGAGCCAGTCTGATACAAACGGTTTTAAATGAACGTGGCCGACTGACGATGATGATTGTGCTGTTTTTGTAGCGATGAAGGTTTACATCGACCCGTTTACCTACGAGGACCCAAATGAGGCCGTGAGGGAGTTCGCCAAAGAGATCGACGCCTCCTTCGTTAAGATCGAAGAGGTCATCGGAGCAGGTAACCCACACCTGTGTGTTTGCGTGGTGTAAACTTCTGTCACGGGCGAACTCCGCCCTCCAAGCCATAAGTTTTTGATGAAATTCTCATCAATCAGACCATTTCGGGTGTTTTAAAAGAAACTGTGAATGCTCAAAGAGGGTTTTACGAGTCCAGGAACCTTTTGAAGGAACGTCTGTGCAGCTAAAGGTTTTAGAGACGTCAGCCTTTTTGGGAATGCCAAAAACCTTTGAATGGTTTCGTGATTATTGTAATAAGTAAATCATTAAAGATTCAGGAACACATTATTAGTGGATATGGTGGAGTATATTTTGGGAATCTTGAGGAATTTGTCTGGGATCTGGAAGCATTTGTGGATGCTGTTCACCTCTGGAGCTTTGTTAGGAGCTTTGTTAGGGAGTCTGCACGGAGGCAGCAGCACGACAACAAAAAGCCCAAATATCTTCTGTTGTTTCTGAAAAGCCAAAACAAACTTATGGGTCTTAATAGAACTTTT
>NW_005187957.1:98350-110728 GCF_000239375.1 Pundamilia nyererei
GGTGAATTTGGCAAGGTGGCTTTTCTTTTCTCATATTAGATATTTCTATGACATTAAGCCTGAAGGAAAACAAACACCTGGGAAAATACACCTGTGGAACGTCAGGTTGTTATGACTCGGCTGGATACACCTGGGCAGGAGTATGACTGTTTATTTTTACATTTGCTGTCATAACCATAGCCAATGTTACTACGTGATCTTTCATCACCTGCCCATGTGATTGTTTTTTAACAAAAATAACACCACCTCGGTGTTACCTTCCCATTTCCTGAATCAGGTGAGGACAGGTGCGCAGACTGTGTTTGTTCAGTATATCTGAAATCTTTTCATGTGGCAGTTTTATCATTAATCTGGGGATTAAATTTGAATAAATTATCCCCAGTGAAATACAGGTGTGTTCTTCCATTTGAATTGTAACTATTGTAAAAGTAATGTAACCTGTGCCGTATACCTGTACAGGTGAGTTTGGCGAGGTGTGTCGTGGTCGGCTGAGGATCCCGGGCAGGAAGGAGAACTACGTGGCCATTAAGACCCTGAAGGGTGGCTACACGGAAAAGCAGAGGCGGGACTTCCTCTCGGAGGCGTCCATCATGGGACAGTTCCAGCACCCTAACATCATCCACCTGGAGGGAGTCATCACCACTTCCTGCCCCGTCATGATCCTCACCGAGTTCATGGAGAACGGGGCGCTCGACAGCTTCCTGAGGGTGAGAGGGGGACAGTCACAGACCAGCAAACCTGTCTGACCTTTTCCCTGTCTGACCTTCTACCTGTCTGACCCTCTACCTGTCTGACCTTCTACCTATATGACCTTCTACCTGTCTGACCTTCTACCTGTATGACCCTCTACCTGTATGACCCTCTACCTGTCTGACCCTCTACCTATATGACCTTTTCCCTGTCTGACCCTCTACCTGTCTGACCCTCTACCTGTCTGACCCTCTACCTGTCTGACCCTCTACCTGTCTGACCCTCTACCTGTCTGTTTTCAGATGAATGATGGCCAGTTTACCACCATCCAGCTGGTGGGGATGCTGCGCGGCATCGCAGCAGGAATGAAGTATCTGTCTGAAATGAGCTACGTCCATAGAGACCTGGCGGCTCGTAACATCTTGGTGAACTCCAACCTGGTCTGTAAGGTGAGGGTGTGGCCCTGCACACCTGTCCGCTCGACTAATCTAAACAGATCTGACAGTTGTGGTTTTGTGTTTTTCAGGTGTCAGATTTTGGCCTGAGCAGGTTTCTGACTGAAAACTCGTCAGACCCGACGTACACCAGCTCTCTGGTGAGTAACTGTCACAGTCTGTCTCTTTATGATTTCTGATATCCTTATCTCAGACACAAAAGCCACACCCATCTGCTGTAAGGGACAGCCAATCAGAATAAAGTTGGCTTAAAGGAAAAAAGATGAAACGGGCTCTTTGAGACAGAGGATGGACTGGGGCGGCTGGTTTCAGATAAAGGTTTACTTTGAACTGTGAATCATGCAAAGCTACTCAACTCGCATGTTGTTGCTACAAGTTGAGTTTTGTCTCTGGTCATGACACCTCTTAACAGGAAGTCTTTTATTCATCAGTAGATGATGAATGTTGTCTTTAAGACCTTCATCATCAATCACGTCTGTCTGGTTGGTCTTTCAGCTCTGTTTTGGTTCTGCTGGAGATCCTCAGGGTTCTGGTCTCGGTCCTCTGTTGTTGAGCATTACCTGGGTGCTTTTATTGTGAAATTCGGTTATTACCTGACTGATCCAGTCTTGTTTTTTAGGGCGGCAAGATTCCCATTCGGTGGACGGCTCCTGAAGCCATCGCGTACAGGTGAGTGCCAGTACTGCAGGCTGGCGTAGTGGGTAAAGGCTTCCTCTTCTTATTGTTATTATAGTGTTCTGTAGATAATCATTTGATGAATTTACTGTCTGATTGCAGGAAGTTCACTTCAGCCAGCGACACATGGAGTTACGGGATTGTCATGTGGGAAGTGATGTCATACGGGGAGCGACCGTACTGGGACATGAGCAACCAGGACGTAAGGAACAAAGCTATACATTTAAAACTTGATTGTTTGGAGGTTCATGGACGTGAAACTACGACTGAATCGTTAGTGCTCATTTACAATAAAAGAAGCTGAAATTATTCCAGCAAAGGTGTCCAAAGCTGATGGTTAAAAAAGCCGTTTCATCAGAATGACAGAGTGCTCACTGCCTCTCACGCTTCTGCTTCATCAGGTGATAAACGCCATCGAGCAGGACTACAGGCTTCCCCCGCCGCCGGAGTGCCCCGCCTCCCTGCACGCGCTCATGCTGGACTGCTGGCAGAAGGAGCGAGCCAACCGGCCGAGGTTCTGCGACGTGGTGGCGGCCCTCGACAGGCTGATCCGAAACCCCACCTCCCTGAAAGTGACGCACCCAGAGGCACAGAGGTGAGGCTCGATGAAGGAGAGGGGGAGGGGGCCGGAGCCGTGGAATGTCATTCAGGCACCAGCTGGTGGGTTCGGGGTCAAAGGTCAGAGTGTGGCAGGGAGACAAAGGAATGTGGGGCAGCCAGCTGTGTGATTGACAGCTGTTTACACAAACAGGTGCACATTCCTGGATTAAAACTCCAAATGAAGCCGTGTCCTCCCGACTGTCCACCTCCTCTTTCAGTGAAGGAACATCAGAGACACGAGGAGGAGGATGGAGATCAGTGTCAGATAAGAATGAGATTGTTTTAATGGCGAGAGCAGAGGCGGCGTGCATGTTTGTGCTTTCTGAGAGGAATAAAGTTCCTGTGGTTTGTTAGCAGCAGATAGTAAAGCAGTACCACGGGTGGAGCAGCCGCTCCTCGTTCTGCTCCGCAGCCTCTGTAGGTCTCACTGTGGGTCTTTCAGGTTCTGGTTAAACTGTGCAGACCAAACAGGAAGTTAAGTTTCAGCTCGCCTTACGTGCATGAGTTCAGTTGCTGGGTATTTTGGAAATTCACAAATATTTGCCAAAGGGCGGAGGAGGAGTAAAGTGACGGGAGAATCTCAGTGCGAGGCTTCTGTGACACAGCGCGAAACTATTTTTTCTCTCTTTGCCAAAGTGGACATATTTTCACTTGCACGAACACGTATGTGGCACTGTTGCCTGGCACGGATTTCAGGTTGTTTTGAACACACCGTGAGAGCAACCCTCCATAGCAGGACGAGGACCTCCACCTGAGTCCAAGAGGTGAAGCCAGGTCCATCCACCACAGCAGCTGGCCAATCTGCCGAGAGAAATCGGAAAACAGGAAACCTCTGGGATCGGTGGTTAGCAAGGACTGAACTTTCAAAATAAAAGCAGGACAAGTCTCCTGTATAATAAGTTGAAGCAGTGATGCAACACTGTACAGAAAATAATTTAATACCATAAAACCATCAGACTGGGTGTAACATGTGGTGGAAACCAGCAGGGATGATTTTATCCTGCTGTGTGACACGATCCTTCCTGATGCTCAAAGTAAAGTCATGTGCTTGGATACAACATGGTAACATTTCTGTCACATGAACACAAACGTTTTCACATGACTCTGGTCTGTCTTCTCCATCATCATTAAGTATGGGTGCCTTATAAAAGCAGACGTTTCAGCCGTTTGTTGGTCCGAAGCTTTCAGATGCAATTTCCAAACAATTCAAAGTAATCATCACAGCAAATTAATCTCAGACTCTGCACTTAGATCAGGACTGAAAGTGTGAGGCTCGTTTGGAAGAGCTGACAGGAGAGAATAGGCAGGTTTGGAAACTATCTGAGAAAACTCACAAGACAACGTCCCAGCCTGGAAGTGTAAAATACACCATCATGGTCGGGGAAAACCAAGTTGACCATGAGCTCCTATTCCGGAGTCTGTCTGACAGCCAAAGCTGGGTCATGAACGGGATAATGATCCCAAACACAGCAGCTCCTGGGAAAACTTTCTTCTTTACACCAAATTACACGTCTTTGATTTTAAGACTGAAAAAGGGGTTAAAATGTAAACCTTAGCAGCTATATTTAAGACCTACATGTCATTTTAAGGGTTTCGTGGCTTGAAGCCAGCACGCTCTGCTTATTTTAACCTCAACCATAACAGAGCAGGAGAATAAATCTCGCGCTCACATATTCATGCCACATATTTTATAGGCTGCAGGTCTGAACACGCTGCTCTAATAATGACTCGCTGAGGAATGTCATCGTTCACATCTGCCCTGTCCTTTCAGCCTGTCCCATCCTCTGTTGGACCAGCGAGTCCCGCCTCCTCTGTCGGCATGCGGTTCGGTCTCCGAGTGGCTCCGAGCCATAAAGATGGAGCGCTACGAGCAGAGCTTCCTGCAGGCCGGATTCACCAACCTGGACATCGTCTCGCAGCTCAACACTGAGTAAGACACTTATTCTTTCTGTGATTGGCTGCCTGCCAGTCAACACTCAGGGAAACTAAGCTCTATATTTGTATTTATTTATTTGCATCACCCTCTTTCTGTTTCCATAGAGACCTCCTCAGAGTGGGCGTGACCCTCGCAGGGCACCAGAAGAAGATACTCTCCTCCATCCAGACGCTCAGGATACACAAAGCTCCACCCACCATGCTCTACTGACCACTCGCAGCCTGGTCACAGCACAACACTCAAAATGACCCTGACGCTGTCCACCGTTGTACCCGATCCAGCCAATGGGAACGCTTTACAGCCTGAAACACTAACTGATGCAGTTTCAACCAATCAGAACGAAGGAATGAGATGACCATTCTTTGACGGGCTGGTTGAACCTCAGGATTTCTATTGGCTCGTCTCGCTCAACCACATCCCGAGGTTGCTTGTTTTTTTAAATCCACTCTGAACAGCAGAGCTCACAGAAATCAGCCAATCAGCATCCAGCACAGAAAGGATGTTGGAAGACTTTGGAAACTATTCCTTATGTGGACTCTTCTGATTGGATGTTCCTCCACTGTAAAGACCAAGCTCCGCCCCTTGCTGGGAGCATAGCTTTCCCAGCCTGTTTGATGGCTGGATTTCCAGGGCAGGAGGATTTTCCACTGAAGAAACACCAAGAAAGAAAAATTACAGGCAGAAAATGACTAAATTCTGCTGGAAACACAAGCAGGATACTTTGGTTTGTACTTCCTGTAGAAGAAACAGACCCTTTGCAGGATGCTGCCACTGTGACCGCACAGACCTGAGAGCCTTTTAAAATGAGCCGAACGGGTTTTACGGTGACGTGGACGGTGTTTGAGTTTCTTCAAGCAGGAATCTGAACACACGTGTTTCTGAAGGACATCTTGGGAATGTGGGACATGCGGGAATTCCAACGCACCGGTCGGTAATCTCACTCTCAGTGGGATTATTTCCACACCAGCGTTCAGGACCATCTGAAGGGATTCGTGATGTGACCGGTCAGCATGTTCTAGCAAAGTTTCAGCATCATACTGTTTGTAATCTGTGAGGAATATTCTGGGGTTGCCTCAGAAAACACCGGTGTACTTTTCAAGGAAGTCTTTGGGAATGTTCGCTCCCTGCTCAGACCAGAACTTTTCCAAATGTGACTCATCGGGTGCTGAAATTCTCTGGATTAAGGGAAGTCACGTGGGAGTATTTAACTGTACACACGGTAGTTTTCTCAATCAGACTGAAAGTTTTTTAAATTGTTCGGTGCCTACAAACGATCGAAGCCCACCTGTAGTGGGTTTCTGTGTTGTGAACGTACTCAAGTGTATTTTGTCCTCCAGCTGTAAGGCATCCATCATCTACATGATCTCCCCTTTGTAGACTCAGCTCCCTGTGGCCTAAACGTACGTGACTGTCATTTATCAGCCTTTCACGTGTTGGGATGAAGCCACTGCAGGTTTAATGTTTTTGAGACCATTTTCCACAGGAAGAGAAAAGCCATTCAAAGCTTCAGTGTTGGACACGAGGACTACGTTTGAGGACTACAGCAGACATCTTTTTGTTTAATCGTGAACTATTGATGCTTTTGTATCGTAGCACTTTTTTTTGTACCTGATATTTGATCGTATTTTTACACAAAGCAGGAGATCAGAGTTTTTATAGTAAACCTACATTTCAGGCGAAACGTCGTCTTCACTTTCTGAAGAGAAACGTATAAAAACAATCTGCCTTAGCTTTCACGGAGGCGAGTGAGACGATCCAGGTTCAGGACCAAAGATCACATCTGCCCACTGGAGCGAGACTGTGCGTCTGCCTCGCTTCATAAATGTTTAACAGCGGCCCACAAACCAGCTCTTCCACTTTTACAACACTAACATTAACCATCAGGCCAACATTTGGCAGTTTGCCTCTTCAGTCTCTTCTGTTCTCCGGCCAAACACTCATTAATGTGAGGAGCAGTCTTTGTTAGTGATGCTTCACAGACAGGAAATAGCTGCCATCACCTTCCTCACCGAGCCACCATCGTGGTCATCGTCTCAGGTGTAACTCCAGCAGATGATGATCAGCCAGTTAAAACCACCAAACTAATCATGTGACCTGGAGGAGATTGTCCACTGCAGTGTTTCTGCAGAGGTTTGCATACATGCAAAGGAGCTGTTGGGTAACAGAATATAACAGGTGTTACATTTTTGAACATCACGATAAGTCTCGTATCCTGTCGTTGCAGAGCAGTAACCTGGTAGGAACAGACGAGACTGAAAAGGCCTCTGAGATCAGAGCTGACTGAAATATAGAACAAAAAGAAGGGATTGTTGGCTGTAGATCAGGGGTGGCCAACTCCAGGCCTCGAGGGCCGCTGTCCTGCAGGGTTTAGATCTCACCTTAGGTCAACACACCTGAATCACATGATTAGTTCGTTACCAGGCCTCTGGAGAACTTCAGGACATGCTGAGGAGCTAATTTAGCCATTTAAATCTGCTGTGTTGGATCAAGGACACATCTAAAACCTGCAGGGAGGCCTCGAGGCCACCCCTGCTGTAGATCCTTCGGTTATAGGGTGGGACTTTTGGATGGATGAAAACATGAAACTGCCAAAAGGAGCTGCCGACATACTTTGGTGGGCCTCCAGCTGGAGGCTGAAACATCCAGTAAACCTTCTGATCATCAGGGTTGAATCACGATGAAAAGTCTGAGTAATCCACTTCTAATGGTATTTTTACTGAATCGCATAAACTGGTTCATTGGTCCATTACCTGCCAGTCAAAGCACTAACAGGCCAATAACAGCTCCTCTTTGTCATGCCTCCTTTCTGTAAGTCACAGTGTTGCATGATGGGAGTTTGAGTCAGTGGCAGTCCACCATCGATCCACTTTCATTGGACAGACAAATGTAAACACTTTGTTTTGGGAAACAAATTTTATTTAAATGCGTAATTTTGAATGTTGTGAACTCAGCTCTGCCTTTTATACGTCCACACTAATGTATGAGAATATTTTTATTGTTAATAATGTTGTCATAAAGAAGGATGTCCACTGGGCGAGGGAAAACTCCAATAAAGATGCCCGACGACACGTCTGCTGCCTGTCTGTCTGCTTTACGTTAAAACCAGGAGAAAACTTTTACTGT
This sequence comes from Pundamilia nyererei, assembly GCF_000239375.1. Taxonomy (NCBI): domain Eukaryota; kingdom Metazoa; phylum Chordata; class Actinopteri; order Cichliformes; family Cichlidae; genus Pundamilia; species Pundamilia nyererei. The sequence continues at coordinate 105,830 of NW_005187957.1, forward strand.
GCCAGACGTTTCCAGTTATTTATGAAGTAAAACCAAACTCGGGCGCCTCTTTGCAGCCGTGTTACGTCTGAGTCACCGTCGGTGACAAATACGTTAGCGCGCAGATATCAGAGGACGGGTTGTTTCGAGCTCGCAGGGGTCGGGAAGGAAACGTGGTTTGGCCTGATTTAAGCTCCAGATGAGACGGGATAGATCCACTCCAGGCTCAGCAGGTTAAACCCCCGATGGGAGCGTAAGAACACGGCGCTCGGCAGATCAAACCCAAAGGTGGGCCAGCTTTAAGACGAGCTACAGGTTAAGGTTAGGTATGAATCGTTGTAATTATGAGTTTAGAGCATCTGAGTCAGAGGGCTGGGTTTGGATTAGAGCGGGTTTATCCCGTTAGAAGACGGGATTTTGGTTTTTGAATGTTGTTCTTTCAAGTCACGCAACCAGGTAACAAGGAGATCATTCTGTAGAGTGTAGATAATAATAAAGGGAACCTAACCCAACCCTGTGATTGGGTAGTTTTAGGTACTCCGCAGTAAGCTCGGCTTCACTTCTCTGCAGACAAAAGGACGCCACCTTGGTACTTCATGGTTAACAGACTCTTGCAGTTCGTGGTTACATTCTGCCATCGGCTTCATCCTGCTGGGTCATATCACACGTCCCAGCATCTGGTTTACCTGATCTAACAGAAACTGATGCAGTCGTCTTAGGAACGTTTCACACACAGGATCGTTTTAACGATTTTGATATCGATCACTTCTAAGGCCGCTCGTGGCCTCACTCTGAGCTGCAGCTCTGACCTCTCACTAAGAGCACATACCTTTAAATCCTCGGGCAGATGTCTTCAGCCTGTTTCGGGGCGCGGCTGAAGACCAGGGGCCGAGGCTCTGGAACAATCTGCCCGAGGTGAACGTTTATGAGAGAGCCTTTCCCCGTTTCACTCGAGATTTCATTTCCTTTCAACTACATTTTATTTCCTGCAGAATTTCTTTTACGATCTTTGTGCACATTTAGCTTTCTGACTCTGTCACATCATTATATCACAATATGTGGATCTAAAAAAAGAACAAAGACACTTAGATTAAATATATGACGACGCCTCAGAACAGTGATGTGAATATTTAATGAAACCAGGTTCAATTAATCTGATTTTAATCAGAAAATATTTCCAAACAGCCTGATGATGTCATGTTTCCCCGACTGATCTGCAGAACAAAACACAATGAGAAAGAAAACAAGGCGTTATCTGTGAAACAAGCTGTAATTAAACCTCGAACAGACGAAGCGTGTAAACGTGACGGGTGTAAAACTGTCTCAGGTTCATTACGAGGAACGAGAACAACATCTGTCCTGCTGTCATCTTCTGATGATGTACAACAGCTCTCGGTTTTAGTCGTTGAGCCGCAATTTGTGAACTCTTCAGAAACGCCGACCTTTGACCCCGAGCTCTCTCCAGGTCCGTGTTGCGGCTGCAGATAACGACCTGTGTGTGGCGTGTGTGCAAATCATAGGAAACTTAAAACAGTCTCCTCGTTTCCTCTGACGGTGATGGTTTGAGCTCAGAGCACAGAAGAGTTTCATTTAACTTCAGTGTGACCTTTGACCTTCAAGAGACAAACAGACCACCAGCACTGAGTGTTTCTTATCAGGGCTGAGATGATGGAGGGATGGGCGGCTGACAGACAGAAGGCAGACCCGATGGAGGTCCGAGACATCGTCGTGTCTGCTGACGGTGCATTTCATTTATAGCAGCGTCGGGCAGGCGAGAGGTCGGGGTTCACTCAGAAGGTTTGTGTTTGTTTTAAAGATTAACTTCAGGCCTAATTCACAGTTACTGACAGAGATGAGCAGGGAGGGAAGAGACTCCTGAAAAAGTGTTTTTCTGTGTCTGTCGTGCTCAGGTCACTGCCACAGACCCATCAGCTTCTTCTAGAGCGAATCTTCAGATCAAAGTCTCCAGAAGAACTGTGGGAGCAGCAGAGCTTCTCAGAGCCGCTTCCTCCTGCTCCTCTGGGAGACAAAGACACAAAACCAGCTGACATCCCGAAAACCCTCCCCGAGGAGACATCCACAGATAATGCACTACCTCAACTGCTCCCCTCCCCTTCCAGGCGCTTTTTATTGTAATTTAAAGACCCTCCAACCGTTTATGAGCAAGCATTCAGCGACAGTAGGAAGGACGACACCTCCATCGGGGCCAGGATCGGGAGCTGTGACTGGTTGTGGGTGAGGGAGGGAGACAGGAGCCTCCCTCTGCCTGAGAGAAGTTTCTGATGTTTGTACCAGGAAACTGGAAACGGCTCAAACAGCAGGCGTCTGTCTTCTCCACTTCTGACCACTATTTCAGGATCCCTCCGTTTTCTGTGGTTGAATTTGAAGCTACTTCCTGTCTTTCTGCTTTTCCAGTTTGTCGTGCACGTTAAAGGCAGTCGTAAAAAGCGCTTCCAAAAGCTTCAGCCCTGCAGTCTGAATGAGCCTGACGTGACTCGATTGATGCTGTGATGATGTGCTGAATGTGAAACAGACTGTCTGAACCAGGAGAACAGAGGCGCGTCGCAAACAGGAAACATACGTTTGAATGCTGAATGTTGCAGCCGAAGCCTCATAGTTGCAGAGAGCAGAAGGCCCTGTGTTTACTATAAGCTTACAGACTTTCCCTTTGAGCGCCTGAAACGTGAGAGCGTAAATACATCCTGGGCTTGTTCCCCTCAGATGAGTCCAGCATGTGCTCCACTTTCAGCTAACAGATGTGAAAATTACAGCCGAGCGACTCTGCAGCTGTCACTGATCATAATTAGCTTCTGAAATCTCCATTCACCGCTCAGCGCTCGCTCTGTGACGTCTCCCCGAGTTCCCTGAACCTCAGCAACTCCAAAGTAAGGAGCCGCGTTCCTCCAGGCAGGTAAGAGCACGCCGCTCCAGGCCGGCAGGTGTTCCACTTTAACGCCAACAAACACGCAGCGACGGCCACATGTGGGAGGTCAGAGGTCAGAGCAGCTCGAGTAGGAGCATGTGGTTCGAGTGACTGACAGTCGGCGAAACTCGAGCCTGAACAAACACTCGACAGAGTCTCGGCTCTGAGAGCAAAGGCAGGGCGTTTTCTGCGACCCTTCACCTTCATTCATGTCGTTTGTGGCTCCACGTACTTCACACATTCTCACTGATCACCATGACGATGGAGAGTCCAGTCGTTCCCGTTTCCGGGTCCAGCTTGCGTCCCGCCATCATGTGACTAATAAACCTGAAAAGCTGGCAGATGTTCCACCAGCTGTTTGTTTTGCAGTTGCTTTTGGATAAACTCGCTTTAAATGCGGTGCTGCCCTCAAACTGAGCATGAGCAGGACTCTTCAGTAAATCAGTTTCAGGATTTGGTAACTGATATGTTACCTTTGGGGGTTTCTATTAAAAACAGGCTCCAAGCTTTTCTGGGGACTGTGATTTAAATCTTCCCCCATAAAGACAACATTTGACGACCTCCTCCGAACCCTTAATGACGAGTGCCGTGGTATATGTCAGTAAAGTTGTGGTTGGACAACTATTAGGATGGTTTCTGGGTTTTTCCAAGAGTTGCTGCACAGGCAGAGACCACCCTCACTAACTGGATGTCATCTTGTTCTACAAGCTGAAACATCGTAGAAACAGCTCAGTTCAGAAACGAGCTTCACGTTGTCTCCTAGCAGGCCTTTCAGACGTAAAGACACTTTAAAGTAGCAGCGTCTGTGCAGGCAGGCGGCGTGGATAAGCCCTGTAATACTTCCTGTTTCCTGCTTCGGGACTAGCTCAGGTCCAGGTGTCTAACTCTGTAATCTTTATATAACTTGTTGCGCATGTCCAGATACAAGCGACTCATATTAGTTTCCTCCTTGGCTGAATTCAGGCTCAGACATCCAGAGGCTGCAGTAGAGCTGCTGAGGTGGTTGGAGCACCTGAACGCCTCCCTTTGAAGGTTTCTGGGCAAGCCCAGCTGGGAGGAGATCCCATGACAGCGCCATAACTTTTTGGAGAGTATTTAAATATTTCCCTGTCCCTGGCAGATTAAACATCGCTGAGGAAAAGGGCGTCTGGATTACCCTGATCAAACTGCTGCCACCGTAGCCGAGCTTCAGACCAGTGGAGGAAAAAGGATGGATGTTACTTAATCGCAGGACATTTGCGTTTTTTATTGAAACCGCATGAAGTTCTTCCAAAACTCCTTCAGCGGTGCCAAGAAATCGTAGATCCTCCCAAAGAACCACCGAAACCTCTGAAACCTCAACTACAGCTGTGAGAGCTTAGAGGAAGACCTCTGAGAGAGCGTCCGAGCAAACTCTCCGGTGTTCCCGACGATCAAACTCTCTGACGTTCCCCTGAAACTGAAAAACAGCACAGCAAACATCTGAACCAGCCTCACGTTGTTCCTCAGAGGAACACTTTTATTACTGAGGTGCTCCTGAAAGTGTTGGTGAGCGAGTTTTAATCAAGTCTGGATCAGAACCACGAGCTCAGGTTTCACTCCTGTCCCTCTGGTCATGTGACGCCCTCCCCTCGAGAGCCTTCCACCCTGCGAGCCTCTCGGCGAGCTCCTGAAACTCCTCTCGCAGTCTGCCGCCACCGCGCCTCGACTCCCAGAGCTCATCTGACAGAAATGACTTCCAGACATGGCGCAGCGAGCGAACAGCGAGCGGGACGTCAGCAGCGCTCGTCTTTATAAATACCAGCTGCTCGCTCAGGGCACAATCTGATGTGAAGCTCTGCCGGGGCGGCTTAAAGCCCGGTTTAAACCAGCACCGATACTCTGTGTGTGTGTGTGTGTGTGTGTGTGTGTGTGTGTGTGTGCGTGTGTGTGTGTGTGTGATGTATAGGAAGGAACATTTCAACATGTTATTTCACTTTAATGAGCACATTGTTGGCAGAGGGACGCAGAGAAATGAA
>NW_005187957.1:111597-113709 GCF_000239375.1 Pundamilia nyererei
AAGAATTTCAGGAAAAAGAAGCTGTATCAGTAGAATTAATTTGAAAGGTATCATAGGTGATGAAACTTGTTTCATCCTAACCCTTACTGGGGGATGTTAACCTCTAACGCTGACCTTTCTCTGGCAGGGTTAGACTCGGATGGTCTCAACAAGCAAATAGTCGACAAAGAAGTGTGGATGTTGTCTGAAGTCTAACCAGAGCCTGGAAGAGTTTCCAGTGACCTGCTGGAGTTTAACCCCTGAGGTCTAAGTCATAGTTGTTGACCCTAAATCTAAGCTAGCTCTAATCCCAGCCTGAGCCATCAGAGAACAAAGGAAGTCTCCGCTGTATCCGACCCACATCAGAAACGGTTTACGTCTTTTCCCAAACAAGTCTGTTTTCTCAGAAACGCAGGGCCAGGGTAGAGTCGGGGTTATCGCCTGACGGTGGCTTAGACCTCACAGGCTGAGAGGTTGACATCAGTCCTTAAACTTTACAAGCCAAACCTGAGTCTGGTCTTTATTCTGTCCTTCATTACAGTGCAGGCTCATGGGAAGGAACACAGTCAGTCTTTGTGATGCTGGTTCTAAAAAGCAGCCAATCACGCGCCACATCTTAACAATGGCCAGGTCACTGGTGACTCATCCAGGATAAGGGTTGGCTTCATAGTCCCCTCAAGTCACATTTCTAAGTTGTAAATTTAGAGCTGATCTAAGCATCCAAGATGTGAATATGAACAGCAGTAAAACTTTGTGCTCTCTGTGCTGAGTATTTGTGACTCCCTAAATAAGTCATGCAGAGCACTCCAAGAGCACGCTGCAGCACATATAACTCTGTAATTCCTCAGCAGTTACTGAAATATTTTTGCTCAGCCCATCGAATTAAAGCTGAGAATGTGCTCTGTTTAAATCCGCTGTGCTGACATGCAGAGCTGCAATCATGAGAATTAGTTCTCAGTCCAAACATTTTCAGAGTTCAGCTTAAAAGCAGCAGGACTGCAAAGTGTCTGAATGAGTGTGCGCTGCTCTTTCACACTAATCGCTGGAATAATATTGTGACAGTGACTAATGGACCCTTCAACACACACACACTGATGTATTGTGTGTGTGTTTTCGCTCTGATGTTATCTGATCTGCTCTGAGTTCAGCTCTCAGCACTTTTATTTATCCTCTCCCCGGCGGCCATGTTGGAGCTGCGCGGTGTCCCAGTTTCATGAGACCCTGGACTGTTCCAGGCAACACACTCTAACTCACACACTGTGACACACTGGGACACACACACTGTCTTCATGCTCACAGTTTCTCCATCGTCATGGTGATCAGTGAAAATAATCACAGTTTCTCCATTTCAACATATTTTTCAAACATCTATCTTTACAGCTCAGCGTCTACAGGACGTCTTCAGTGAGTCTCCAGCTGTTTAACAAACCATTAGCACCTCTGGAAAAACAGCTACGTGTTTTTCAACCTGCCCAGATCATTTTCTAAGACATCAAACTCACTGAAACGTCCTCACAGGCTCCAAGAACGTGTTTCTTAGTTGTTTCAGAGACTGTTCGAGCCACTAATTCTCCCTTCATGATAAATAATCAAAGCCATCCCGACCTGAGTAAAGAGCTCCTGGGAAGTCTCTTGACAAGCAGAAACAGTTTGTCAAACATGTTGCAGCCTCCATAGAGCAGCCTGTCCAGCTTCAGGAAGTCTTTCTTGGATTCATGAAAGGATCATTTTCAAGTCTGATAATATCTGAACGACACATTCAGACATTCAGATATTATGAAGGGCCCTTGAAAACCTCATTGCATTCTTAAGTGCTCCAAACAGCCCTTTGAGACATAAGATGAAATAAAAGATCCCAACACTGCCATCAAGGTTCTGTTTACCTGTTTCATAGACCCTCAAGTCGTTATCAAGAACACAGGGACTCCGTGAAGCTCCCAATAAACACGGGAATCTCCTTCAACTGTTTCAAGGACTTCAACTATAACTTATCTCCACATTCCAACGTTTCTCTTCTCTTTCCCGTCACCTCCAGCACAGTCACAGGGGACAGATGACCTCCACGACCACGTGTCTGAGGTTCCTCCAGAGAAGCATCCTGTTCCTCGCTGTGCTGCTCACAGGAGATCAATG
>NW_005187957.1:114574-118889 GCF_000239375.1 Pundamilia nyererei
GTGTGTGTTGAAGTGTCTCAGATTTTCCTGCGGTCCCATCAGACCTTGAAGGTATCGCTGATATCAGGTGATGTATTCACTGTCTGCGTGCTCTCTGCATATTTGCTTTGTGTGTCTGCAGACACGGTGAACCCGCCTGTAATATAATACATGTAAGTACAGAAACACACGCACTCTGTCAGGTGTGCTTCAGGTGTCTGTGAGAGCAGTGCATTGTGGGTAGCTTGTCAGAAACACTTCATACAGCTCACAGACGTTTGCTCTGCAGTTCAGTGATCTTCTCTGGGATTCTCAGGACAACACAAATATTAAAACATAAAAGCATTTAAACCAGAGTTTGACCTGATCTAAACATAAGCTTAAAAGGCTGAAGCCGAACTTAAAGGTGAATCCAGAGAGAGGAGGAGAGGTTCTCATTGTGGAACCTCAGTGCTGCCTTCAATGCCTTCCTTCAGTTCCAGGAGACGTCCGACCCAGGCCTCCAGCACAGCTGCCTTTGGACACAGGACAGACCACCGCTGCTCCTCCTGTCTCTCAGTACTGGAGCTCCACGGCGCTGTAAGCCTCCCTGCAGCACATTTATACCCTTGCACCTCTTTGATCTGGAGGTCACAGCTGATTTCACTTCCTGGGAGCTCTGAGGAAGATCAACCTGCCACAGCACCTGCTGGTGTCCTCCTGTCACCTGACCTGTGGGATCCAGGTACAGCAGGAGTAATCAGACTACTACAGAGAAGACAAACACACACCCACACCTCACCGACCCCGTTACACGGCATGACATCACACTGATGTCACATGTTTTACGTGAGTCGTGCAGGTCGACTGTTGCAGCTTGGTGCTTTGAGGATATGAGCACCATTTTGTTAGTTTGTGCTGCAGTCTGAGTGGCGACACCTATCTTTCAGGAGAGTACTGCAGCGCCTAAACTGCGAACATAAATCAAAATGACTGGAGATGAAGTCACCGCAGCATGTGGAACGACCACACGGCGGCTATGGGGCCTGTACACCTCTCTGATACTGTGTGCACGCATGTGTAGGTGGTGCGTTAAACTCTCTGCAGGCATGCGGCGGTCTGCACAGGCCCTCGCGTCTTACATCACTGGGACCATCGTGGAGTCAATGAAGGGAAGCCAGTATAGGAGAAATCTGCTGTCTCCTTCTGGTCCCAGTTTTAGGACATCCTGATAATAATCAATTACAGTATTCCAGCCTAGATGGACTAAATGCATGATCTAGTTTTTCTGAGACAGGATATTTGAGGATGATGACGGGTGAGGCAGTCCTGCAGCTTTATGTAAGCACAGCTTGGATGAAAGGATGAAAGCTCAGAGCCTGAAATGAGCAGAAACGTCCACTTTAAGCATGAAACACAACATTTAGCCTGGAAATGGCTGAATGTGCTACTGTTTCTGACTCTGCTCATACAGCACATCTGGAACACATCTGCATACATGATTCATATTTAGAGCAGCCCTCTGTGTGTGTGTGGTTTCAATAAACACTTTGGAAGCATCAGGATTTCATCAGCACATATCTGATGTCTCCTCGTCTCTGTCATGTTGCTCTTTTCCTGATTTAAATGTACGAACTGTGCGAACTTTGATCGTCTCTCGTCTCCGAACAAAAGCTCGACGCCGCCCCGCTCCAGCTCCCTCCTCCCGTTTGATCCCTTAATGAAACATTTAAAGCAGCGTCACAGTCTGGGCTCGGAGCGCCGGCCTTCACGAGCTGCTTGTAACCAGAAAGTCAAAGTCTTGAATTGTGGAGCCTCAAATATGCGAAGCAGCTCAGTGAGTCACTGAGTTTCTCTCCCCTGTCCTCCCTTCAGCTCTGGTGCTGCAGAGCAGAAACAGCAGAAGTGCTGAAAAGCAGAAGTGTTATCAGCAGAAGTATTCAGGGTGTGACGGAGGAGTGTCGGCTGCTCCTGCAGGACCGGGTTAAAGTGTCCTGGCCTTCACTGCAGGTTTAGTGCCAGCTGTTCAGGTGATGCTGTTTATTCCAGCTTACACACATCTTTTTTAAACAAAGACGTGGCCACTGTGACATCACCTCTGGACCTCTGAACCTTCAGCTCACTGATGGCTGCCATCATGGCTCATGGTCATCAGCCTCAGGTCAGCCTTCATCCACTGGTTTGTTTCTGGGCATAAATATTATTGCCTTTTCTCCGTCAGCATGAATTTTCCAGCATGATCTCATGTCCACAAACATGTAAAGTGTCCTGCTGCTGTCAGGAATCTGGACTGTAAATAAAAGATGAAGCTGCCCACATTTTAAATCAAACCGCTCACATCTCAGCAGAAAACGGCTCACGGAGCGCAGAGATCAGCTGAGCAGGAGGCTCGTTTCCTCAAAGACCAGACGAGTCGCCCCCTGCTGGACATTAGAGTAAACTCCTCATTACATCATTACAAATTATGATCTGTTGGCACATTCAGGACATTTTTTCACACATTAAAATCATGAATGTCTTACATTCTCACTGGACGTTATGTCCATCAGAGTGAATCGGGAGTGCGTCGGTCCATGGGTGTCGAGGTCACAAGGTCAGTACTGCGGTGTGAGCGTGTGCAGGTGTGACAGTAGGTTCAGTCTTCTCAGTGATCGGCTTCCTTCCTCTTTTCTTCTTTACGATGTTATTATTAAAGCTCAGTTAAAGTCATACAGCTATAATTCTGTTATTGCGGCTTAATGTCTGAACGTGGTCGTTATGGAAACATCACTGCAGGCGCTTGTCTTTAGTGACACTTGGTAAGAAACATGTGGTATTTCTTTACTGTGGGACGGCTGTAAAGAGGAAGTGATGCGGCTGAACTAGTCTGTGTGTTTAGATCTCAGCCGTCGTTCACACAGCATGAAGACCCCGTCAGTGTCCCTGCTCCTCGGTGAGTCCACGCTTATCCAGCTCTGTGCACCCACAGCGTCCACAAACCTGCTCTAGGTTGAATTATTACGGCACTCTGAGCTGTGCTGTTAGAAAGAGGAACAGTGAAGAACAGGAAGGTTAGTGTCTCGTCTTCGTACCCTTGTGAACTTTTTCACAGATCTAAATTCAGTTTTTCTGAAGTTGAACAGGAAAAGAGACACTATCAAACTCACATCAGCAGACAGAAATAAACTTTATTTATAACTGAGTATGACTCATTTCTAAAAGCTTCATGTTTCTGATAGTCAAGGTGTCTGTGCTCTGACCGCAGCTTAGCTGTTTGTTAGGACTGATGTGGAGTCACATCTGGGATCGGCTCTTATTGTTTGCACGATGATGGACAGGCTGACAGCAGGGAGCAGGTGGAGGTATGCACAGGAGAGAAGTGTGTGAATGAGAGGGAGACAGGTGGACATGAAGGAAAGGGAGGCAGTGAAGGTGGAGGGTTCAAATACCGGGGGTCAACCCTTCAAAGCGACGGATGGTGCAGGCAGGGTGGAGACGAGTGTCAGGGGTGATTTGTCTCACACACACACACACACACACACACACACTTAGCATGTGTGAACAGCGCCCTGCTGCACTTCCTCTCTCTATGTCAACACTCACATATCAGCACTGCTTCATCATCATTACACTGATTATAATTATACAAGATTATAGTATAGGATTATTAAGATTAAAATTATAGTATAGGATTATTAAGATTAGGATTATAGTATAGGATTATTAAGATTAAGATTATAGTATAGGATTATTAAGATTAGGATTATAGTATAGCACTCTGTGTTAGCTCTGTGAGGATGCTGAGTCCTTTATTTGACTCTTGGGTGGATGAGCAGTGATCTCACACTTTCTAACAAATGAGACCTGCTGTGATATTTGGAGACGGTGGAGCTGAGCTGAAGGTGTTCAGATGTTCTGCCAGGCAGGAGGAACAGAGGAAGAGCTCAGAGGAGGCTCATGGATGAAGGAGGACATGCAGAGGGTCGGTGTGACAGAGGAGGATGCTGGGATAGAAGGAGATGGAGGCAGATGAAAACAGGGAGCAGCTCAAAGGCTTCCTGATAAGAGGCGATAGATGATCAGCCCGGTCTCACTCAAGTACTCACTGTGACGGAAAAAGATCCAATTACATCACAGCAGAGACAGGAAATACACACATTTCACACATTTGAAAAGTTTAATCAGGTTTCTGACCTAGATCATGCTGGATTCAATGACCTCTGACCTTTAGTGACCTTTGTCCTGTTGCAGTTGCAGGTGTGTGTGTGCTGCTGCTGTTTGCAGTCACTGTTTCTGCAGGTGAGTTGATGGAAGTGAAAACAATCAGTGAGAGTCCAACAAGAACACAAATACACTTACTGTGTGTGTGTGTGTGTGT
>NW_005187957.1:119467-123079 GCF_000239375.1 Pundamilia nyererei
CCTAAAGCCGGTCCTCCTCTGGGACTTGAACTGGAGTTGGGAGTTTGTTTAAACTGGTCGTGTTTAGTCTGTGTTCACTCGCCGCAGGACGTCCTCTGGTTGTCTCCATGGTGACGGCCCGGCTTGATGAAGAAACTCAGGAATTTGGCGAGGACTATGATGAGATCGCTGCTGATGTCATCACCGAGCATGACTTCTGATCTACAGCGAGCGCCGGCGCTGCATTCAGACTGCAAACATGATAGACCTGCTCCTGCTGCATGTGACCAGGTCCTCACAGGTCTCAGGTGTTGAATGAGTTCAAGGATGTTTTTATCTTATTCTGATATTTGCTTTGCTGTTAGATTTGTTATGCTTAATGTAAAATATGTTGATCTGTGTCGTCTTTAATATTCTGAATGCTGTAATAAAGTTTTCATACTTTGGGATAAACAGTCTGAGTTCTGTTCTCTCGCTGTGACTTTGTGTTGCTGCAGTGTTTGCAGAGCTGTTTCACATCAGGGAGAGTTTGAGCCTCACATTGAACAACCGTAACACATCTGCCTCTCCAGTTACAGGGAGGCTGTAGCATGTCCCAGCTGCCACAGGCTGAGAGGCAGGCTTCACCCTGGACATTAACAACTACTCAGACTGGCTGATTTACATAAAATCCACCAACCAGCCAAGAAAACATCCATTAAGTTAGCTGGACTCGGTGGTTTTGAATGATTTTACATATCTGACCATGATTAGACATCTGAAAACTTAGATCACAACGACCAAAGCTCAGGTCACATTGAGAGAAACCCTCCAAGTAACCATGATCCATGTTTACATGGAAATAAAATCCAACTGTCCCACAATTCCTAGTTTTACCCTTCGGGACCCCTGAGAGGGGACTCTGTGGGCACTCCACGGTGAGCTCGCTCACAGGAAACCACGTGGGGTGGGTTAGGCTAGCCTTTGTGGGCCCCACAGCAGTTATGCCTTTGTGGGTCCCTGTGGCAGGAATGCCCACTTTGGACTTTGTTATTGTTAATCTCTGGCTGTCTTCCACAGCACGTCTTTGTCTCGTCTTCCTCCCCTCGGCCCAGCCGGGCTCTCAGATGCCCCGCCCCTCCCTGAGCCTGGTGCTGCTGGAGGTTTCTTCCTGTTACAGACGAGTGTTTCCTTCATCTGATTGTTGGGTTCTCTGTATTGTTGGAAGATCTTTACCTTAAAACATTAAGCACCTGTTGTTGTGATTTATAAATAAAACTGAATAATGGTTGCTCACAGAGAACCCTAAGTGGACGCCTGTGGGTCAGCCCATGTGGGCCCACAGCGCCTCCATCATGGTTTTCTGTGGACATCACAGCGAGGAAACTCAGAGACCCCAGAGGGCAAAACTGCTGTCAGCCCTGTGTGGCCACACCCACTCACACAGCTGCACAGTTCACGCACACGTGCCCACTGTGGGCCTGCATGCACATGTACGCAGGCACATCGTTTTTAATAAGGAGACAACGAACAGGGCAATGTGACTCATGTGGAGAGGAAACATGTTTTATCACAGTGCTGCAGAGTGTGGTGGTTCACACGGTGGATCATGAAGCTAAGGTTTGCTGGTTGAAGCTTGAGAAGAATCATCAGTCCTGTTTCATCAGGAGGGCCTGTGGTGCAAACAGCTGACACGTGGTGACCCGTCTGCAAAGTAGCTTTGTTTTCAGCAACACTTTGGTCCACACAGACCAGCTGGTGACAGTAATGTACCTAGACTGTGGCCATACTGTGGGTACGCTGCAGGCCCACACTGAGTCTGCATTAATCAGCAGCTGGCTGTGGACAGGCTGTGGCTGAACTGCTCAGTGACTTTAACTCAACCCCCTGATCCCACACAGCCCCATAATTTGACACTCTATAGCTCTGTACACTGAGCCCTTATTAGAAAGGAAGTGGTCGGACTGAGGGTGTCACTGTGTTGCTCAAACTCGCATTCATTCGTGACTCAGACGTCATGAAGAGTCCATCAGTGTATCTGCTCCTCGGTAAGTCAAACAAAGAGCTCCGACACTCCTTTGTTCAACTCTTAAATTCCAAAAACATGACTTTAGCTTCATAAATGAGCTGCTGGCTGCATATTTGTGCACATTTATCACCGCTGCCAGTAAATGACTGTAAATGACTTTGTGTGTGTCCTTAAAAGGGAAACACTCAGAGGTTTTCTTAATAAATCACACTTCCATTATGTTTTTTTAAAAACTATTTAAAGCTTCTATCCAAATCAAAACAGCACTTACAGCTTTGTCCTTAGTGTTACCAGCGTGTGACCTCACAATGCTCTGATGGCAACGTTTATACAGGAAGTCAAACAGTGTTTCTGTGCTCTGGATTCACGCTGATTAAACCTCTCAGCATGTCATTTACATCCAACTCTGTCTCTGCGCACACGTGTGAGTGTAACGTGTGTTACACAGACTTTGTGGTACCTGGTTTGTGTTTGTCTGTCAGGTGTTGGCTTCACAGACTGAAGGGTTTTCAGTAAATCACACAGATGCTTGTAATTATCCAGATGTTGCTGTTGCTCTGCGTAGGTCGAAGTTGCAGCAGAGCTCACCAGGAAGAGGAAGTAATGTAAAAATAATCACAGATAAAAGCTACAAACAGCAATGGGGTGATACAGAGACGTCCAGCTCTGCAGAGCTCTCCCAGAACATCTGAATCTCCACCTGACCTCAAACTCTCCATGTGAAACTGGTTAGTTCTCTCGGAGCTGGAGATAGTGGGCGGGGCTTCTTCTCACCGTGGATTCATCTTTATCACATCGGGAGAGGCTGTCACTCACACATGCTGACCAAAGTGCTGCACAGAAGCAAAGCTATCAGCAGAGAATCAAAGCAAAACAAAGAGTTTAATAATGATAAAGATAAAAGACACAAACAGTGTTAATATAAGCAGAAACAAAGTAACAATGACAAAGAAATACAGATAAAATAATGAGAGGTGTGCTGGGAAAACGCGAGCGCACGTCAGTTAGAAGATTTTGAGAAGAGTTTTCCAGCTGGGATTTGAAGACTGTGGGTGAGGAAGACAAACTGATGGGAAGAGGGAAATGACTCCAGAGATACGGAACGCCCAGCCAGCAGCACGAGCCAATCAGGAGTCTGGAATCACTGAAAACTGCTGATCAGCAAACATGAGTGCGCAGTTTGTGAGAGACAGGACTGTAAAGGAGATTTAAGCTATGTCACCAAGGACCCGGGATCTGAAGGACACTCAGCAGGGCAGCCCACACCGGTGGCACCACTGTGGATGTGCTGCAGGCCGACAGTGGGTCCCACTGTGGACCCCTCTCTGTTTAGCGTGGGCTGCGCACAGTGGGGCGTATCAGGACCCCACAGCACAGGCCTCAGATGTGCTCTGGGCGATGTTTAGTCATTTCCAGTACAATGCATGCAAAAGATTGCACAAACTTCCTTCAGTGACCTCTGACCTTTAGTGACCTCTGACCTCCTGTTGCAGGTGCGTGTGTGCTGCTGCTGTCTGCACTGACTGTTTCTGCGACTGTTTCTGCAGGTGAGTAGATGGAAGTGAAAACAATCAGTGAGACTCCTACAAGAACACAAGTACATTCACCCTCTGTGCGTGTGTGTG
>NW_005187957.1:123509-125186 GCF_000239375.1 Pundamilia nyererei
CCTCTTCCAGTCCTCGCCTGCCTGCCTCCATTCCTGCCGTTACAGGCTTTCCTCCACTTAGTGGTCATCATTCCGTACTTTGTCTCCACCTACCTGATGGTGTCGATCTACAAAGCAATCCCGCCAGGTATAATCTCCGTGACACTGTGTAGCACAGCCTGGGCTGTAATTGTCCTGTAATTAATAGAATTTACATGAATTTCATTCGAAATTCCAAAACACACAAACACTTAAAATCAGGTTTTACAGGAAGCAAAGAAATCGTTATATTCTAACTACCTTTAATTAGTGCGTAAGTTAAAGTACTGCCTCATATTCTGGTAATGCAAAAATCAAACAATGTTTTCCAGCTTACATCATAAGTATGCTGCACTTTGGGCCCATGTCGTATTATTAAGTCGCTTAACTTTTACATCATTATTTAATATTTATGATGTTGACATGCATGACGGTTTTTAAATACTTACACAGTTTAAATCACTTACACAGTGTTTAAGGTTTTTTTTAGTTTTATTATTTATTATTATTGTTTCCTGTAAAACCTGACATGTTAGTATTTGCAGTGTACCTACTTTAAGGACCTGTAAGTGAATATAATTACATTGTGATTCTAATAAACTACATTGCTGCTCCATTTAATTAGAGGATCCTACGCTGTATTATAAAGTGCTACTGAAACGTCTCAGCTGAGTCACATGACCTGCTGGGGTCTTTACTGTCATTTTCACTGGTTCCCATTACACCGACAGAACGCTCACTGGCCATTTGCATGGATATGGCGACGCTTGAAAGAGGGAATGAAGAGGGATGCAATGAAGACTATGATGACATTTATGCTGACGTCACCACGACTTTCTGAGACTGCAGAGACTTCTGTCTGCATTTGGTTGATTTGGTGACTTCTTATATTATTATTGAAGATATGTTAAGCTCTGGTTGTTGCTATTATTAGTTAGATTTGAGTTGTATGTTGAAATTCATTGTTTATGTTAAGTTCATTTAGTTATTAGCTCTTATGTTGCTCATTTTTTGTTCTTCGATCCCCTTGTGTCTTCACCCTCTGTACATGTGTCATGTTAAGTCCGTGTTGTTCTGTTTCATCTTTATGTTGAAAGCCTTGTTTCTATGATAATCATGCTTAGTGCTAATTACCTCTGTGGTGCCATTATGTTTATAAGGTCAGCTGCTTCCCCATGTGTCTCCACTTCCCCTGATCACCTCCTGTGTGAATCTAGTCTGTGTGTTTTCTTTCAGTCTTTGTCGAATAGTCTGTGTTGCCTCCCTCCATGTTCACATTCATAGTCAGAGTTGTCATATTCATTTCATAGTTCTTCAGTCTTGTTGTCTCAGTTGTTTTAGTTTTCCCAGTTTAGGTTTTCAGTTAGCTCTCGCCCCCGTTTGCCTTCGTTTGAGTTGTATTCATGTTATCAGCCACATTAAAGGCTCGTTTGTTTGCAACTCAGTTTCATCTCCCTCTCTGCTTTTGGGTCTGCACCTAAAACACACCGTCGTACCCCGCCGTGACAGTTGACGTCCACCAACAGCAAATCATCCAACGGGGTAACCCTAACCATGGTGGTTACTCAGGATCATCTCTTTATAAACCCTTCAGCCCTTCAGTTTCTGACTTATTGAAGACAACTGCAGCTGGGAAATTTGGATAAACCCGTCTCACAC
>NW_005187957.1:125206-126199 GCF_000239375.1 Pundamilia nyererei
TCTTTCAAATAGATGCAAGTAAAACACAGCAGAAAATAAATAAAGTCAAAGACTCAGCGGTCCTGTTGCTCTATTTTCACCTGTAAAGCAGGAGTGGGGTAGGCGGAGGTTTATCCTGGAGCAGGTGTGCCGCAGCGGTCAGTGGAAGAATCCACGAGTTTCCGCACTTGATATGTGATTCATTGTTGATCTGCACACAGCTGTTGTCACGAACGGCGCACTCGCTTACGTCACTGTGATGAGACATTCTCGCAAAAAACCACGGTTTTAGTAACGCAGTAACTCAGCGTTCCTACGGGAAAGTAACGGTAATCTAATTACCGTTTTTGCAATAGTAATCCCTTACTTTACTCAAAAAAAGTAATCGGATGTTACAAGTAATGCGTTACTGCCCATCTCTGACCACCACCAGTAGGCAACGGGTGAAGTGTCTTGCCCAAGGACGCTCGAACCAGCAACCTTCCGATTTAAAGGCGAACTCCCAACTCTAGAGCCACGATTTATTGTGTTCATTTGTTTAAATAAATCATGTCTGCCTGATTGACAGCCAGCACAGCAAGGAAGTAGGAAGTAAGTCAATGCTTTGTTTATGTGACACTTCACAAACCTCATTTTTCGATGACCTAATCATAAGCTGATACTTCAAAACCCAAACAAGGAGCACTGAAAGGTTAAAGAGCTGAGAGCAAAGAAAGCTTAAAGGCGGACGATCAACACGAGGAGGCAACAGAGCAACACAAACACCAGGAATCATTACAAACACTTTCAGAAACACAAATCAGTTAATACAGGTCACAGACATCTGCAGGGAAGGAGGCTATGTGAATGTATTCATTTGAAGCATGTGCAGAACCTGAAACCAGAGCTACCAGGGTCAGAGGGGAAACCTGACAGCAGACTCTCACTGAACTGTGAATGTAGTTATCAGATTTAAATAAGAGGGAAGATGTGAAGAAGTATTGAGGCTTAGGACAGGATAACATGAGGTGGATG
>NW_005187957.1:127038-133733 GCF_000239375.1 Pundamilia nyererei
AGGAGGAACTGGAAAGTGTAGCCGGGAAGGATGTCATCGAGAAAGATATCCTGCTTAGCTTACTGCCACCATGACCTGACTTTGGATAAGCCAAGATAATGACAGGACAGCATAAAACTCCCCTTGTGTAAGCTTTCAGTTCATGGATGACCATAAATTAGGATCACTTAGCATTCTTTGTGGCAGAAGGCTAACGTGTCTACTGAATGTGCAGCTGATTGTTTGAGCCCCATACACAGCCCCTCCAGATTGCCTTCTTATGAATATTTAGCGAACTAGCATTTTGCTTCAGCAAACACAGACCGTTAGCAAAAAGTTGCACTCTAACAGTTTCCTGCTGCCCGCATTTCATCCTCAATGTGACCCAAAGCCATTCACAAAAACAAAAAAGTCTAGCACCGACAGATTTGTAGGTGGTTTGACTTTGGCCCCTCCTTCTTTTGGATCCCTTAGATAAGGGGTGGAGTTAGGCTGAGTCAGTGAAAGCAGCTAAACTGATTTTTAACATCTCTCTGTCTTCAAGTATTACATGTGTCGAACAGATGTTCTTCAAATCTACATGATTCAACACACACATGCATACACACACACACCTACACACACTCACCGGCTCTGTGAGTGTTTTTGCTCTTTTCAACTCCTTTTGTCCAACAGGTCATTAAACACACCGCACACACACACACCCAGGCCAACAATAACATGTATAAACCAAATCCAGCATATTTTTATGGGTGTGTGTGGGCTGGTGTTGGTATCTGTGTGAGTACCTTTCTCCTGTTTAGCAGATCTGAAGATTTTAGTGGCTTTAGTTGTGGTTTTTGAGAGTGTAAAAGGGATTATGTTTGTACTCTCAGCTGAACTACATTTATATTCACACTTTGACTTTTTAGTTAACTTATATGAAACACCTGTGTGTCCCCAAACACATCATCTCTGGCTGAATGGCCCAGGAAAGCATTAAACAAACCATGGTCCTCACACTGATAGAAAGGCAGGGACATGGGTAAGTGTGTGTGACTTATGGAATTTCCCTGTGGTGTGTGCGCTCATAAATACTGTGCCAAGAACACACATGCACACACACATAAATACACACACACATTTCCCGCCTGAACAGGCCAATCAGAGGAGCCAAAATCAGCTCTGACCTTTGACCCCCTCTGCTCTACTCAGACGGAAAAACATTAAAGGGCCGTTCCACTTAAGCCCAAGCATTTGACCTCAACATCCACATCGTTTGAGTGCAGGCGGTCCTCCAGAGTGAGGTTAGACATTTAAATTCCTGCACAGAGTCCTGCAGCAAGGCATTCACTCTCTACACCGAGCCTTTAGAGTCAGAGTTTCTGTTTACATTACATCAACTTAGAACAAGAAGCTTTGGTATTTATTCTATTGATTAATAAAGTATAATAAAGTGTATAATGTGTCAGATGGAAGGAAGGAAATATGAACTTTAATGATAACTGTATTTTTATAGCATCCTTATTTCACTTTACCCCAGAATAGCTGCAAGTTTCTACTCCTGTTCTATACACTGTGTGCATAAAAACATTCTTGTGCACACTATATTTTAACATATTTGAACCATTTCAGCATTTAACATTGACAGATATGTATCAAATATTGAAATCTTTAGTTATTACAAAGTATTTATAAATAAATAATCCATCCACCCATTCTCTTCCCCTTATTCTCTGAGGCAGGTCGCAGGGATAACACATAGACACAAACAACCATTCGCACTCACATTCATACCTATGGGCAATTTAGAGTGCCACCCTAAATAAATAATATTTCATTTAACTGTTTGTGATATTTTTCATTGTCACCTCATGTCAGCTCAAACTCTGTAGTGAATGTTTACCCCGGTTTATCCCAGCTGTCATTATTCAGTAAGCTCCTGTTGGCTATTGTTAACCTGTGAAAATTTTTGTTAGCTGTGGTTACACATCATTAACCTCTGTCAGCTTTTATGAATAACCATGAGGTCTGTTAGCTCCTGCTACCTGCTGCTAGCCACCAATATCCACTGTTAGCTGCTGTTAGCTGCTGTTAGCTGCTGTTAGCCAGCGTTAGCTGTATTAGCCAGTGTTACTGAAGATTTCTTTGAAGTGGAGGTAGCGTTGTCAGACTCAGTTAGTGAATAAACTCTTATATGATGTAATAATTTAATTCAACTGTTAATCAGAGAACTTTTATATGGTCTGTGGATTTGAGTGTGGATGCACTTTAAAGGGATCTGAGGTTGTTATGGGCTGTAAAAGTGCTCACTAAAGACTGCAAATCAACTGTGAAAGGCAGAGGAAGCCAGCGCAGAAACCAATAAGGAGACAGAGTGAATTTTGATTTCTGATAATGACACAGAAAGAGTGTTTAATTTAAGAGATTTTCAGATTTTGTGTGTTTAGTTGAAAAGTGCATGCCATGTAACACCAGTGAGAGCAACAATGAGGCCTTTTTAGGGTCCTGAGGTCATGTTTGACGCAAAGGACACTGAAGGACACTTGTGAGGCTCGGGAATGAGAATGACCCGGATGGCCTGTGAGATAAACGAGGATCCAGTTTGAAAGTGTGAGTCACGGACAGCTCCTCGAGTGGACTCCCAGAATGAAAATGTTTCCCTGAACAAACACACACAGCGATTCGGTTTCTTCTACTGACAACACGCAGAATGGTCTCAGGGCTGATTTCTATCAGTGTGTTATTGTGAGGTCTATTTGAAGTGGTGGTTTCACTTCGGCTCTCTATAACAGAGACAGGAATGCGACAGGGAGACGAAACTGAAGGAACAACAGAGCCTCCGGCTGCCACAAAACCTCAGCGACCACCTTTATTTAGACAGGAAACAAAGACTCTGTGAGTGTCGGTGTGTTTGTGCGCGGTTTCCTGACTCGCTCTTCCTCCGAGCCACAGACAGACAGACAGACAGACAGGACCGACTCTCTCAGGAAACAAACCGCCATACGTCAGGCAGGGTAAACACTCTGGCTCCACTCGGCTGAGCCTAAAAACAGAAACATGTGTCATCAGAATCACGCTAAAGATGCTCGAAACCCTCCAACAGTGGGAGTGGACGTGTTTCAGTCGTGAACACAAAGTAACACCGATCAGACTAAACTCAGTGCTCAGCTCTGTCGATGTTTCTCACCACATCCTCTCAGCTGTTGTTCTATGAAACCACACATTTCTTTGTCCTGCACCTTTGTTTGTCTCCGCTGGGCTCTCTGTGAAGTCCCCAGTAGACGCCAGCCAGCGTCAGGCTTGAAAACCACAACTATTTAGAGGCAGACGCTCAGGCTGAAGCTGCAGGAATTCACCTTCACTGATGTGAGAGTGAAAAAGCATAAAGATATCACGTTTACTGTGTGAGAGCTCATGAACAGACACCAGCGCTGGCTGTTGAACCATCAACCCTTCAGTTAGTGGGAAACCCACAATGCCACCTGAGCCACAGCTGCAGGTACAGTGTGGATCGTGATGGCAGCCTTTGTCCTTTTAAAGCATCGTTGCCATGTTAAAGCACCATATTTGCAGAGCAGGGTGGAGCGCTCACTGCATCCACAGACTCCACCGCACAGATACATGCACGTCAGGGATATTTAAATATCCACATAAAATCCTGCAGGTTTTCCCATCAAGCAGAGCCTTCAGCAGCCAGTCATCTGCTTTTTCTGCTCCACAAAGACTCAGTGAAACTCCCGACCTTCTCTAAACTTCTCCATCATCACATCAAACATCCATGAGTAGAGCTGTTTGTCAGCATGAAGGCACACTGTTGCTCTCTGATCTTCTCCTCTTCTTCACTGAGCTTCAACAGCTCTTTCTCAGATCTTCATCATCAGCTTTCCCCTCTGTAGTTCCCACAGCTCAGCACATCACTGTTCTTTAACATCAGTCCTCCCGCTCTCTATGATGTGTTTAATAGAGTGGTTAGAAAGTGCACCGTCCTCTCTCCTGCACCGCTCTGAACTGGCACAGGTTCGTTATGTGGACCCACCACCATTCCCCTCTTCATCCTCCGCACAGCTGCCCTCACCTCCCCCTTACTGTCCTCCATCCTCCTCTCTCATTAACATCATTGATCTCCTCACAGTCACTCTTCAACATTAGTAAGGTATTAACACTTAATTCATCCTTTATAAACCATTACGTAACATGTCATTTATAAACGTAGACATAAATAGTTATTTTGTTTAATAAGCTCACATGTAGCATGTTTACTGACACAATGTTTTATATTTTATGACTGATTTTATGACTATTTGTAAATAAAGTTTTACACCAAGTACAAACAGGTTGTTTAGGAGCTGTTTGTGGTTCTGAATTATTAACAGAGTTGAATCTGTTTCTTTAACACAGCTCATAATGTGTTGTCAGTGAGTGTGTTAATAAAGGTTTTATAAGTACTTGCTTCATGGTGTAGTTCATGGTTAATTCAGGCAGTTTTTAGTGTTTTGTGTGAGCTCGTCTAAACTGAGGACTGTGTATACGTAACAGTAGCGTCATAGCTAACCTGCTTCAGACTAAGTCTTGGAGGCTAGTACTGCTAGTGGATCAGTGTTATTAGTAAACATACATTTAAAAAGTGAACATTTTTAATTATTTTATTTCTAAAATTTAATAAGAGAAAAAAACTTGGATAAAACCGAATTTCCTGGAATAATAATAATGTTCTGTCTAAAACTGCAGTCGTGTGAGCTGATGTTAGACGTTCTCCTGTTTTCTGAGTTATTACTGTCATTTGTAAGTGTTCATCAGTGAGTGTAAAACAAACACACTCAGTGCGTCGACACATGGAGCACCGACTGCTGTCCGGTGTGTCGGCCAGCAGCAGCTTGGATTTAGAGTCGCACACAATTAAACTTTAAACAACAGAAGAAAAATTCAGTTGTTCAGGTCAAACTTCAGATGATCCTGTTGCAGGAGTCGTACTGAGCACGTGCAGAGGAAGTTCAGCTCTTGTTTCTGATTGGAGGAGTGGAAACTGCATGTAGGTGGATTTAACTGTAAATAATGAAATAAGTGAAACGCTGTGGAGTCTGAAGGAGTTGTGACGGCGTGATGGAGTTTCCAGAACTCGGACTCGGACCCTCGGTGGGCTGGAAATGAGCTCCCCCGCGTCCGCTCGGTAATTGGGGCGTTATTGAGCCTCCGTATGTTTCTTCCATCCAGCAGATCGTCTAATTGATCGTCTCTGCACAGTATCTGTGACGTTTGCCTCTCCTGGTGGTCTCAGCGAGGAGGGGCGGGAGGCCCCAGAGGACTTTGTGTGTGTGTGTGTGTGTGTGTGTGTGTGGGAGGGGGTGTTTACAGCGTTGACTTATTTCCACGTCCAGATGAACTCAAACTCACAGCATTGGCAGAAAGACAAACTCGCTCTCGCAGCTGGAAGCACTTTGGACTCCGTGTGGTCTCCATGGTAACGCCTGAAAGGTGAGCCCCTGATACCAGCGTGCGACCTCTGACCCCTCCCTGCCGCTGCGGGAGGAGGCTCCTCTTCCTGTTCCTGTGCTCCTCCCTGCTGCCACATTCCTGCCGTTGTTCAAAGAGGAAGTGATGTCGCTGTGCTGTCTGCTGACCTGCTCCGGGTCCAGGTTGGGGCTTCCTACGTCTCCCATCATGCCTTTCAGCACGCCGACACAGAGTCCAGTGTTTGCTGATTCGTCGCTCTTAGTTATGAATCAGTGTTTACACTCTGACCTGAGATCAGCCGAGGTGTCGACTGAAGCCCAAGTTTCACCTCAGAGGCCACAGCAAGCTGATGGCATCAAAACAAGCTTCCTGAAGGTTTACTGAATATTTTAATGGCAAATCTGGGATTCATCCAGAGCTTCTTAGCCAGGTTTGTTCAAACGCTGGAAATGTGAAACACTAAAATAAAACATTAGTGTTTCACTAATGTTCGCTATTTTTATTTTTATATGAACTTTAATGTTTAACTGTGCAGTTTGTGCTTGTAACACATATATTCAGCACAGAGAGGCAAACCTGAAACTCAAACTTGGGATCAAACTTGACTCTGGACCTTTAAAATATGCTTATTTTTACAACAAAGTAAAAAGTATAAAAAACATTCACCAGCTAAAACATGCAGAGTCGTCACGGCAACGAGCAGAATTACATCCCTGCAGCTGGATCTGAAGCCCAAACAGCCGAGCTACAAACTCCTGGGATCCAACAAATAATGACCAGCAGAGACTTCAGGGCTCACAGGGTCTCTGCTCATGCACCAGCTCACACAAGGGAAAACATTTTCACAGTAAAAGAGGTTATGAGGTCACTTCCTGTGTGTTGTTTGGACCAGATTTTAATGAGCATGCCTCTTCCTCCTCCCTAGCTGCTGTGTGTGCTGTCATGTGACACATCTGTCTGCATCAAACCTTTGCAGGAGTTTGTATTTTCTGGTCTATAATCCTGCTAACACACATGACACACACTGATGTTGGATATCAGATGCTACAGACCTGTAGCGTCAGGCTCAACACCTGTGCAGGTGTGCCCCGCCCCTCACTCTGTGACAGCAGGGTGAGGGGCGGGGCACAATGTTAAATGTCATGACATCAGAGGTGATGTGTGGATCTGAACCGAGAAGGTTTACAGTGTTGTTGACCTGATGATGGTTGCCATAGCTGATGATGGTTGCCATAGCAATCATCACATGATTTAAAAGCAGTGAGTGTCCACATGAAATATTG